>NW_017670720.1:308170-404749 GCF_001879085.1 Nicotiana attenuata | reverse complement strand
GTTTTTGGCAGCCATCTAGAACCCCCTAAACAAGGCATTCTACCAATTCTGGGACCCTAAAAGTTTCCTCCAAAGTATTCTTTCAGTTTTCTAGAACAAAAATCAGAAGTTTCGAAATTCAAAAGCCAAAAACAACAGAAATTACAGAAAAATCCAAAAAATATTGTTTGCTCAATTTCTTAGGTTAATTTCAAGTTTTAGTGGTTGACTTGCATCTTTTAGCCCAATTTCTGGTAGCTGAAATTCAGAAGAGTCCTGGTTCAAGTAGGATTTGAGTTCAATCAAGTCAGTGTTGGGGCAACTTATTAGGTGTTGTTTGCTGTGATGTATTCCTGGGTTTTGTGAAGTGTCTTGGTTTAAAATTATTCCTGAACTTGCTGTGTTGATTGAGTTAATACTGGATTTCAACTTCTTCCTGGGCTGCTGTTGCAAACTGCCACTGCTACTGATCTTTTCCTTTGCTTATTTGCCATTACCAGGTACACATTTGAATCTGCCCTGCTGTAACATTAAGCTTGAAATGGAATACAAATGTTCATCTGTTTGATCTTGAAGTGTGCTGTTTGGACTGTGGTGTATTGATAGTTAAATAGGTGTATTGAAGTGTTGAATCAATTTTGTAGTATGTATGTAAATACTGGACTATTAACTGGACTGTATAACTGGACTATTCGTATGGACTGTGCAGTGAGATTTGATTCTAAGTATAGCAATTCGCATGTTGGAACCTAATGTCTATTTTCTGCAATGAGATTTATGATTGGACTGTTTCGATTTTTTGTTTCATGTCAATAGGATTGCCTTAGCAGTTATTTGTATGAACTTTTGGACTTGAACCTCTTAAGTTTGATATCTCCATATTATTAGTAATCACCTTAGTCTATGTTATCCCGTATATATTTCTGAAATTAGTTGCAGCCAGTAGTAGATACAATGGAACAACTTGAAAGAGGTTCGTTAGCATTTCTCCGTGTGAACTCGCTTAAGTTCCCGTACTAATAGTTGCTAACGGACATTAGCTTAAATAGTCACCACCAAACATTAAAGCTCCTGGTGCATTTACTGATGCATAATGAAGTAAGTATAAAACCAGCAAAATAATTGCCTGATTTACTGATGCATTGGCATAATTCTCTAGTATACATATAAAGTGCATTCTAACGTGGTCCAGAGCTGTTCGATAAGCTGAACTGGACGGGCCATCTTGTTCTCATTGGATGAAGCCTCTGTCCAGTCAGCCTTTCCCGTTATCAAGCAACACTAAAATGGCATTGGGCCAAAACTAAAGCCCAATTTTATCCAAAATTTACTGACCCAATATAGAAAGGTTATAGCCACTTTAGGATTCCCTTTAAAATAAATGATAAACGAGACGAGCCTCGCCGAATAAAACATACAAATTGCGGGGCCCTCATTAATTGCTTATATCAAAATATTTAGACTTCGGGATGTGCCATTTAGCGAATTTCATGGCTCCCCGCACAGTTAATAAACGCGTAGCTACTTTAGGCGCGCATTTTAAATAAAATCACCTTCCTAAAACACGGGTGCACATTTATGTGACCCAAATCCAAATCTCAACGAAGTCGAAATGTGTTAACAATCACGGGTGCACTGGTGCGACGTGGTTTGAGGCGCATTTCCACGTCGTTGCAATTCGTTCAAAAATCGAATAAATAAAAAATGAAAGCGGTTTATTAATAAAAGCACATTTCGAAATCAGATAAAATCAAATACAATAGTTGAGCGACCGTGCTAGAACCACGGAACCCGGGAATGCCTAACACCTTCTCCCGGGTTAACAGAATTCCTTACTCGGATTTCTGGTTCGCTGACTATTAACAGAGTCATAATTTCCTCGGTTCGGGATTCAACCGGTGACTTGGGACACCATTAAACTCCCAAGTGGCGACTCTGGAATCTTAATAATAAGTCCCGTTCCGATTGTCACTTCAAGCTGGAAATAACTCCCTTTATTATACTCTCCCGGGGGTGTAGTAAGTAAAAAGGAGGTGTGACATACATAGCTTAAGAACCTTCTGCTGTTAGCTTTGGTATTAAGCACAGCTTGATATGTCTTGTGTCATCTGAAAAATGATGTAGTTGAGTTCATTTCCTTTTTACCCTCTACTAGAAGCTAATTTCTTGAACTACAAATCTCTGGGTTGAATGATCAACAAATAACCTACAAGTTTAGAAAGCCTTGTCCGTAAAGTGGCAATCCTAATAATATCACGAAGCTTTTTGCTGGGCAAACAATCAATCATGTAAATTTATTCAAAGATCTTAAGAGAACCCTTGTGACCCAAGGGAACTGGATGTAAGTACCACAACGGTACCGAACCAGTATAAATCATGTGTGTCTTACTATTGCTCTTTACTGCTTTTACTCCTTCTGTCTCGTGGATTAGTCAACTAATATTCATATTAGTCGACTAAATTTTAACTAGACAACAATTCACCCCCCCCTCTTGTACTTTCAATTGGTATCAGAGCAAGACAACAATCTGTGCTTTACCGCCAGTGAGAAAAAGATCAATGGGATCCAACATTGTTGCCGGTGCTCTCTTTCAAGAAGGAACTTCTCAGGTTAGACCTCCTTACTTCAATGGTTAGCATTTTTCACATTGGAAGGTTTGCATGGAAACATACACCATGTCATACGATATCAAAGTATGGCGTGTGATAAAAGAGAGAAATCTTCCAATTCCTCCAACAAAAAATGCAGATGGTGAAATCATCATAACAACTGATCCTCTGGATTTGGACGATTACACTGATGAACAAGCTATTGTCATCACCGTGAATACAAAAGCGAAAAATCTACGGTATAACGCTATCAATGGAGAAGAATATGAAAAAATATCCAGTTGTGAAACTGCAAAAGAAATGTGGAGTCACTTATGAAGGAACCAACAAATTAAAGGAGACTAGAATAAATCTCCTGGTTAGGGAATATGAACTATTTCAAATGAAGGATGGAGAATCTGTTGAAGAAATATTTTCTAGATTTAGCAAAATCCTTGGAGACCTCAAATCATTTGGAAGACCCATTAAAAGTGGCGAACAGGTTAGAAAGATACTCAGAAGTCTACCTACAATTTGGCAACCAAAAGTTATCGCCCTAGAATGTCAAGACCTGGACAAAATCTCCTATGATGAACTCAGCGGTGATTTGATCGCTTTTGAGAAAACTCATCTTGATAGACAAATTCAAGAGAAAAAGAAAACCGTTGCTTTCAAGGCAACCTTGGCTGAACCTGAAAATGAAGATGAAGTAGAAGGAGGAGAACAAGATAAAAACATTGCAATGCTCTCGCAAGTTGTGACTAACATGATGAGAAGGAACAAAAACTACAGAAGAGGTAAGTTTAATTTCAGGAAAAATGAAACAGATAAAAATGATGGAAGATGTTACGAATGTGGAAAACTCGGACATGTCCAAGCTGACTGTCCTGAATTAAAAAGAAAGCTTAGCAGAAACGTGCAAAAGAAAAAAACTTTTGGATCATGGAGCGATGAGAAGGAATCTGATCATGAGGAAATTGCCAATATGTGTTTTATGGCTCTTAGTGAAAATGAAGAACCAGATAAACTTGCACTAATGACAGACAGCAATGAAGAAGAAGATAATTCAAGAAGACCATATTCATCGTTGGATGAAGGAACTAGTGAGGTATGTACTCCTTTATGTCCATCTTGTTATGAACTTCAAGAATTTGTTGATATTGCTCTTACAGACATTGAAAGAGTGGTAAATGAACTTAGAAAAGTCAAAAGAGAAAAGGAAAGAGAAAAGAAGGATTGGGCCCAAAAATTAGAAATATGCGAAGTTGAACGTGATATACTTCAAGAAGAAGTAAACGAACTCATGCTTCAATTGAATGGTCTACAAAAATCTTCAAGTTCTAGTTCAGTTCAAAACGTTCCTATTAGAAATAAAATAGCATGCTCCTTTTGTGGTAAAAATGGGCATAGCACTAACAATTGCAGGAACAGAATTAGAGCTGAGAATAATTCTAGAAACTTCAACAGCTCACCTTGCACCTACTGTGTCAAAAGAGGTCACGCCTCAAATCATTGCAGGTTCAAAAATAACAGGAGGTGGATTTGGAGACCAAAATCTTCAAATCAAACAAATAGATCTAACCAGTCAGGACCCAAGCAGGCTTGGGTGCCTAAAAATAAGTAATCTTGTTTTGCAGGAACACCGCAAGAAGAACCGAAAAGGAAAATGGTATCTCGACAGTGCGTGTTCCAGACATATGACGGGTGACAAACAACTGTTCAAATCAGTCACCAAGCTAGATGGAGGAACAGTTACATTTGGTGACAAATCCAAAGGAAATGTTATTGGTGTTAGAAAGGTTCCTTTAAGCTCTACATGTGATGTGGATGAAGTTTACTTAGTGGATGAACTCGGGTACAATCTTCTCAGCATCAGTCAACTATGTGACAATGATTATGAGGTTCGTTTTAAGAAACATGGCTGGTTCATAGAATACGAATCAGGTAATATCATCCTCTCTGCAATAGGGACAGAAATGTCTATACTATCAAAAACCTTGAAAACTTTGGGGATCAAATTTGTCTTTCTTCTATAATTGAAGATCCCTAGGTTTGGCATAGGAAACTTGGGCATGCAAGCATGCACAACATTCAAAAACTTTCAAAACATGATCTTGTCATTGGTCTTCCAAAACTAGATTTTTCAAAAGATCATATCTGTGATGCATGACAATTAGGAAAGCAAACTCGATCCTCTTTCAAAGTTAAAAACATTGTTTCTACATCTAAACCTCTTCAACTACTGTATATGGATTTATTTGGTCCCACTAGAACTGCTAGTATTGGAGGTAAGAAATATGCTTTTGTTATTGTAGATGATTTTACTAGATTTACATGGGTTATATTTCTTATTCATAAATATGATGCATTAAAGAATTTTGAAGTCTTTTGTAAGAAGGTTCAACGTGAGAAAGGTCATTACACCTCTACAATCAGAAGTGATCATGGAGGAGAGTTTGAAAGCAGAGCGTTTGAAAATTTCTGCAATGATCAAGGAATCTCTCATAATTTCTCTTCACCTAGATCTCCTCAGCAGAATGGTGTAGTAGAACGAAAAAACAAAACCTTGCAGGATATGGCAAGAACGATGATAGTGGAAAACTATTTACCTCACCATTTCTGGGCAGAAGCTGTAATTACAGCGTGTCATATTATTAGCAGATGTCTCATTCGTCCTATTCTCAAAAAGGACTCCCTATGAACTATGGAATGGTAAGAAACCAAACATCATCTACTTCCATCATTTCAGATGCAAATGTTTTGTTCATAATAATGGTAAGGATAATCTGGGCAAGTTTGATCCGAAAAGCGATAAAGACATATTTCTTGGTTACTCTCCCTCTAGTAGAGCTTACAGAGTTTACAATAAGAGAACCTTATGCATTGAAGAATCTATTCATGTTATGTTTATTGATTCTAACCCTCGCTCAAGGAATGAACATGTTCCTGAAGATGAGGAAATTTCGTGTGCTCCAAAATCTGTTGTTGTAGGAAAAAGGTCATCAAATTGAGTCAGCTAATCAGTACAATCAACCAGCTGAAGCTCTTTCAGAAGATCAGGACTTATCTCAACCAGATCAGTCGACTAACATAGCTTCTGGGAATACTCCAAATGAATAGAGGAACGAACCAGGATATCCTCACAAATTCATTATTGGAGATCCACAGGAAGGAATAACTCCCAAAAGATCACAAAAGAACAAGTTTCATTTAGCTCTCATATCTCAAATTGAGCCCAAGAAGATTGATGAAGCTCTAAAAGATTCTTATTGGATCAACGCTATGAAAGAAGAATTAGATCAGTTTGAGAAAAATGAAGTCTGGGAATTAGTTCCAAAATCCCAAAACTCCTCTGTTGTTGGGACTAAATAGGTGTTCAGAAACAAATTGAATGAATCAGGCCAAGTCATTCGAAATAAAGCAAGACTAGTGGCTCAAGGTTACTCTCAACAAGAAGGAATTGACCATGATGAAACCTTTGCACCTGTGGCAAGATTTGAATCCATCAGAATTTTACTTGCCTTTGCCGCCCACAAAGGATTCAAACTGTATCAGATGGATGTCAAAAGTACGTTCCTAAATGGTTTTATATCTGAAGAGGTATACGTAAAGCAACCTCCTGGATTTGCAAATGCTACTCTTCCAAACCATGTATACAAACTTACTAAAGCCCTGTACGGTCTCAAACAAGCTCCGCGAGCTTGGTATGAAAGGTTAAGTTCTTTTCTTTCGAATCAAGGTTTCAAATGAGGTAACATAGATACAACACTTTTTATTAAGCAATCAAATTCTGGTAATCTCATTACTCAAATTTATGTTGATGATATTATTTTTGGAAGTCCTAAAACCAGCCTTTGTGAAGAATTTGCTCTTTCCATGAAAGGTGAATTTGAGATGAGCATGATGGGAGAACTAACCTTCTTCCTTGGACTTCAAATCAAGCAGTCTCCTAAAGGAATCTTTATCAGCCAATCAAAATACACCAAGGAGCTTATCAAAAAGTTTGGAATGGAAAATGCTAAGGCTATTGGTACTCCTATGAGTCCAATTACTGTGCTAGATGATGATAGCAATGGAAAAATGGTTGATGAAACCATATATAGAGGAATGATTGGATCTCTACTTTATTTAACTGCTAGTCGACCAGATATTATGTTTAGTGTATGCAAATGTGCTAGATTTTAGTCAGCTCCTAAGGAATCACATTTTACTGCTGCCAAACGTATTATTAGATATTTAATTGGTACTACTGAATTCGGACTTTGGTATGAACAATCTAACAATTTTTCTTTAAGAGGTTTTTCAGATGTTGATTTTGCAGGAGACAAAATTGATAGGAAAAGTACCAGTGGGACATGTCAATTATTGGGAAATGCCTCAGTATCTTGGCATAATAAGAAACAAAATTGTATTGCTCTTTCAACAACTAAAGTAGAATACCTAGCTGTTGGAAGTTGTTGTACACAAGTTTTATGGATCATGCATCAACTCCTTGATTATGATTTTGTGACGACCCGACCGGTCGTCTCATGAGTTACCGCTCCGTTTTTCCCATTTCTGCTTCTATTTTCTTTGTTTATCGGTTCTATAGGTGATAGGGTCGGTTGGCTCGGGTTCGGAAAGGTTTTGAGAAGGTTTGAGACACTTAGTGTCTTTTAAGAAAGCTTAAGTTGGAAAAGTCAACCGGATGTTGACTTATGTGTTAGAGGGCTCGGACGTGAGTTCCGATGGTTCGGATAACTTCGGGAGATGATTTGGGACTTAGGAGCGTGATCGGAATGTGTTTTTGGAGGTCCAGAGTAGATTTAGGCTTGAATTCGCGAAATCGAGTTTTTGGCATTTTTCGGTTGATAGGTGAGATTTTGATATAGGGGTCGGAATGGAATTCTGAAAGTTGCACTAGCTCCGTTATGTCATTTGGGATGTGTGTGAAAAATTTCAGGTCATTCGGACGTGGTTTGGTATACTTTTTGATCAAAAGCGGAATTTGGAAGATTTTAGAACCTTAGACTTGAATTCGATGTGTTTTGGTGGTTTTGATATTGTTTGAGGTGTTTTGAAGGTTGGTATAAGTTTGAATAGTAGTATATGATGTGTTTGTGCTGTTGGTTGAGGTCCCGGGGGGCCTCGGGGTGATTTCGGGTGGTTGACGGGAAGTTTGGAAGTTGGTTGTGGCAGTTGAAGTTTCCCATTGCTGTCATAACCGCACCTGCGGCTAGGGGACCGTAGGTGCAGTCTCGCAGAAGCGAGTGTATGGTCGCAGAAGCGGAAAAGGTCTGGGAAGGCAGAAACCGCAGAAGCGGTTGAAGAACCGCACCTGCGATGGCGCAAGTGCGGATTGGGTGTCGCAGATGCGGAGCTTGGCGATTAAGTGACTTGCGCAGAAGCGCATCTGGGACCGCAGGTGCGAGTTTGGGACCGCAGAAGCGATTTAGCTGGACTAGAACATATAAGTTATTTCTTTCGCGATTTTCAGAGGGTTTTACCATTTTTGAAAGCGATTTCGGGATTTTTGAGCGATTTTTGAAGAAGGATTTCAAGGGAGCTTCATTGAGGTAAGGAATTTGGACCTAAAACTCGTTCTTATTGTAATAATTCACGGATTAGGGCTGAAATTAATGGAAATTAAGCCAAGAATGAAGGAACTAGGGCTTAGAAACTTAGGCCTTTGAACGAGGATTTGAAAGACCATTTGTGGTCGGATTTTGGAACTTTTGATATGTATGAACTCGTGGGGAGATAAGGAACCTAATGACGTAAAATTTATCAAATTCCGAGATGTGGGCCCAGGGGTCGGGTTTTGGTAATTTCGGGATTTGCATGGTTTTTCGATTATTTTTGAGTGGGCTTTGTCCCTTTAGCATATTTTGATGATTACATTTTGATTTTGGTAGATTCGGAGCATCCGGAGGCCAATTCGAGGGGCAAAGGCATTGCGAGCTAGAGTTTGGGCCGGATTGAGGTGAGTAATGATTTTACATGCTGTTCTGAGGGTATGAAACCCCGAATTACACAGCGTTCGGCTATGTTGAGGTGACGCACATGCTAGATGACGAGCGTGGGGTCGTGCACCATTGGGGATTGTGACTTAGTCCATCCCGAATGACTATTTTACTGCGTATTGATAGCTAATTGTTCGATATTATTATATTTTGGGCTAAATGCCATATTTGGGCTGCATGGCAACTGTTTGGACCCTTAGGGGATTACTGATATTTTTCCTCACTGTTTGATTTCATACTTGTGCTCAGTCATGCCATATTTTACTGTTTTCAAAACTCTGCCATGTTACTCTATTTTAAACACTTTAAATGATATTTTAAAATGATATTTTGAGCTGAGCATCATGTTTACAGTTGCCCGAGGGGCTTATGAGATTCTGACAGAGTAATACCGAGGGCCTGTGTTGTGCAGATACTTTTGGGTCGGGATGCACGCTGCAGCAGTGATATACTGATTATGATAATGAGGCCGAGGGCCTGAGACTGTACGCCACGAGGTGGATTGTGATTGATATGAGGCCGAGAGCCTGTTTATGATGCCACGAGATGGCTTGATATTGCACTTGGGCCATAAGGGGCCCTCCTGGAGTCTGTACACCCCAGTGAGCATGGGTAGCCATTGAGATATGAGATATGACCCGAGGGGCTGGTATTGTTCTGTAATATTGCCCGAGTGGCCGATTCTGTTGTTACTTTGCCCGAGGGGCAGTTCTTATATGTTTACCATTTCTAGTTGTTTCTCCTATATATTGTTTGACTTCTTAAAAGGTGTTTTATGAGATTATACTGTTTAATTATGTTTACTGATTTTGTTCCGCCTCTTATAGCTTAATGTTGTGTTTAACGTGATTTTATATCGCTCAGTCTTCATTTATTGTTATTACTCACTGAGTTGGAGTACTCACTTTACTCCCTACACCCCTGTGTGCAGATTCGGGCGTTACAGGTCCTGCTAGCGAGGGTTGAGAGTTGTCCAGCAGATTTTCGGAGATTCACTAGGTAGCTGCCCGACGATTCGAAGCCCAGTGCATTCTCCCTCTATTTTATTTTCCTTTCTGATTCAGTTATGTAGTAGTGGAGTAGACTTTCAGACTTGTAGTATTATTTTAGATGCTCATAACTGGTGACACCCCGATGTCGGGCTGTGTTGGTGTTTTTTAAAATTCCACAAATCGTACTATTCACTGATATTTGGGATTTGAATGCTGTTAAAGACTTAGTGTTTATTATTTTAATTGCTTAAAGTGAATTGGAAGTGTGTCGGCTTGCCTTGTCTTCACGAGAGGCGCCATCACGTCCGGGTCCGGTTTAGGGTCGTGACAAGTTTGTATCAGAGCCTAGGTTACATAGGTCTCACGAGTCATGAGCAAGTTTAGTAGAGTCTCATGGATCGGCACGGAGACGTCTGTATTTATCCTCGAGAGGCTGTAGAACCTTTAGGAAAATTCCATATTCTTGAAATTCTTGTCGTGCGAATCTGTTGATCCAAGTACTAAACTTCTGTTATTCTATTCTCTCGCAGATGGTGAGGACACGAGCGACCGGTCAGGTTGGACGACCACCAGTACCACCAGCTGGAGCCGCTAGAGTCCGAGGACGCGGTCGAGGCCGTGGTAGGGGAAGAGGTGCAGCCCACACAGCAGCTGGGGAAGCACCTGCAGATCCACCAGCCGTCCCAGTTCAGGAGCAGGTCCAAGTTATGGACACTCTAGCAGCACTAGCTCAGGCACCAGCTGTGCCCATTGTGATTCCGGGTCTTTAGGAGACCTTGGCCCAAATCTTGACAGTATGTACGAGTCTTGCTCAGGTGGTCGCTGTTTCTACTGCCACAGCCACTTCTCAGGCTAGGGGAGGCTCTCAGACTCCCGCCGCCCGCGTGCCCGATCAGGTGGTTCAGCGTTTGCAGACACCGAAGGCACCACTAGCCCAGCCGGTGGCAGCTGCTCAGGGTTACGTAGCTCCAGTTATGCCAGAAGATGAGCAGCGCAAATTGGAGAGGTTTGGCAGACTCCAGCCTCCTACTTTCAGTGGTGCTGAGGGCGAGGATGCCCAAGGTTTCTTAAACAGATGTCAGAGGATTCTTCGCACCGAGGGTATTCTAGAGACCAGCGAGGTTGCATTCACGACTTTTCAGTTTACTGGAGCTACCTTCACTTGGTCGGAGGCATATGAGAGGCGTAGGCCTGTTGGTTCGACACCTCTCATTTGGCAGCAGTCCTCCGCTCTATTTTCGGAGAAGTATGTTCCACAGTCCCGTAGGGAGGAGCTGCGTAGGCAGTTCGAGCAGTTGAGACAGGGGGATATGACTGTTACTCAGTACGAGATGAGGTTCTCAGAGTTAGCTCGACATGCTATTTAGCTGGTTGCTACGGAGAGAGAGAGAGAGAGAGGATCAGGAGGTTTGTTGATGGCCTCACCTACCAGCTTCGGGTTCTCATGACTAGGGAGAGAGTGTCAGCTGCTACGTTTGAGGAGGTTGTGGATATTCCTCGTGAGATTGAGTCAGTTCGTCGCCATGAGCGCGAGGAGAGGGAGGCCAAGAGGCCTTGAGGTCATTGTAGTTTTGGGGGTGCTCCTTCGAGGGGCCAGTATCAGCACGGCAGAGGCCATCAGTTTAGGCATGCTCAGTCAGCTCGCCCAGGTTATCGTGGGGCATCATCAGGCCATGGTTCTCACGGTTCTCAGCAGGGTCATTCCTCACTCAGTGCACTTCCAGCCTAGGGTTCGTCCCGTGCTCCATCAGTTCAGGATTCTTCTACGCCAGGTGCGTCTGCTAGTCATTCCAGTGCTAGGGGTTCCCATCAGTCCCCGTCTCCAGCACCCGGGAGTTGCTATGAGTATGGAGAGATGGGTCACATGTGGAGGTAGTGTCCTCGTCGTTTTGGGGGTTCATCTCAGCAGAGGGGTCAGCCTTCAGCCTCAGCCCCAGCCATTTCACCACCCACCCAGCCAGCTAAGGGTAGAGGACAGTCATCTAGGGGTCGCCCCAGAGGGAGAGGTCGATTCGGTGGCGGTCAGGCCCGCTTCTATGCACTTCCAGCTAGGCCTGATGCGATTGCTTCTGATGCGGTGATTACAGGTATTATCTCAGTCTGTCGTAGAGATGCTTCTGTGTTATTTGACCCTAGTTTTACTTTCTCTTATGTGTCGTCTTATTTTGCCCATTATTTGGATATGCCCTGTGAGTCCCTCGTTTCTTCTGTTCATGTCTCTACGCCGGTGGGCGATACAGTTGTTCTGAGGGTATGAAACCCCGGATTACACAGCGTTCGGCTATGTTGAGGTGACGCACACGCTAGATGACGAGCGTGGGGTCGTGCACCATTGGGGATTGTGACTTAGTCCATCCCGAATGACTGTTTTACTGCGTATTGATAGCTAATTGTTCGATATTATTATATTTTGGGCTAAATGCCATATTTGGGCTGCGTGCCAGCTGTTTGGGCCCTTAGGGGATCTTTATTGATATTTTTCCTCACTGTTTGATTTCATACTTATGCTCAGTCATGCCATATTTTACTGTTTTCAAAACTTAGCCATGTTACTCTGTTTTAAACACTTTAAATGATATTTTAAAATGATATTTTGAGCTGAGCATCATGTTTATTGTTGCCCGAGGGGCTTATGAGATTCTGACTGAGTAAGGCCGAGGGCCTGTGCTGTGAGGATACTTTTGGGTCGGGCTGCACGCTGCAACAATGATATACTGATTATGATAATGAGGCCGAGGGCCTGAGATTATACGCCATGAGGTGGCTTGTGATTGATATGAGGCCGAGAGCCTGTTTATGATGCCACGAGATGGCTTGATATTGCGCTTGGGCCGTAAGGGGCACCTTCCGGAGTCTGTACACCCCCAGTGAGCGTACCCATTGAGATATGAGATTTAGCCTGAGGGGCTGGTATTGTTCTGTGATATTGCCCGAGGGGCCGATTCTGTTGTTACTTTGCCCGAGGGGCAGTTCTTATGTGTTTACCATTTCTAGTTGTTTTCCTATATATTGTTTGACTGCTTAAAAGGTGTTTTATGAGATTTTACTGTTTAATTATGTTTACTGATTTTGTTCCGCCTATTATAGCTTAATGTTGTGTTTAACGTGATTTTATATCGCTCAGTCTTCATTTATTATTATTACTCACTGAGTTGGAGTACTCACTTTACTCCCTGCACCCCTGTGTGCAGATTCGGGCGATATAGGTCCTGCTAGCGAGGGTTGAGAGCTGTCCAGCAGATTTCCGGAGATTCACTAGGTAGCTGCCCGACGATTTGCAGCCCAGTGCATTCTCCCTCTATTTTATTTTCCATTCTGATTCAGTTATGTAGTACTGGAGTAGACTTTCAGACTTGTAGTATTGTTTTAGATGCTCATGACTGGTGACACCCCGATGTCGGGCAGTGTTGTTTTTTTTTAAATTCCGCAAATCGTACTATTCACTGATATTTGGGATTTGAATGCTGTTAAAGACTTAGTGTTTATTATTTTAATTGCTTAAAGTGAATTGGAAGTGTGTCGGCTGGCCTTGTCTTCACGAGAGGCGCCATCACGATCGGGTCTGGGTTTAGGGTCGTGACAGATTTATGTCTTACTGCTACTCCTATTTTTTGTGACAACACCAGTGCTATCTGTTTATCTAGAAATTCTGTGCATCATTCTAGGGCAAAGCATATAGAAATTAAACATCATTTTATTCGTGATCATGTTGCAAAAGGTGATATTGCATTAGAATTCATTAGCACTGATTCTCAACTTGCGGATATCTTTACTAAACCTCTTTTAGAAGAGAGATTTTGTATCCTTCGAAAAAAGATTGGCATTGTGCCAAATTTATAAACCAATTGCCTGTTTAATTGTTTAAATTATTCTGTATGTTTTTTGTATATTTTACTTCCTTAATTATCCGTGTACTAATCAATTTTACTGTAAACGTGTAATTATTACGTGCAGTCATTCCAAACCATTACTTCCGTCTGTGCTTGACCCTTCCGATAACCAAGACGCCTCTTCACTTTTCTTAAATCCTTGATAAAAACCTCTATCTTCCCAAAACACCTTCTTCATTCCTTACCAAACACCCTTCCGATTTCTCCATGGCCAAAAGAAATCCTTCCTCTGCAACCAGAAGAAGCCGTAGGTTTCAAAAACCACCCAACACAGAAGGAACGGTGGATGTAGAATCATCTACTGATTCAGACCTACTCAAGACTGATAATGACAGCAGCGCTTCATCTGAAGATCAATCCATTTGCTAGAAAAAGGCCGGAAAATGACCCATGGAGCAAACCCCCCAAAAAGGCTGCATGCAAAAAGGGCAAGGTAGATTGGTTGGATTTCGGTCCAGAAGACAAACTGATCTTCTATGGTCCAGTGAAAAGGCAAGGTTTGAGTCCTAGAAGTCAAAATCCATGGCTTATGGACGATGTGTAAGTCTCTCTCTTATGCAAAGTCTTCGTTGTAATGTGACTGAAATTTTTGATTTCCAGCACCTTTCCCCTGTGTTTGACACTCTTGGAAATTCTGTGTATGAAGAACCTGTGAGAATGTTTTATGCAAATCTGTTTGTGAATGATAAGGATGACTTAGAGTCTATGGTCTTAGGTACTAGAATTGTGTTGGACTCCTACCAATTTGAAAAGATCTTTTCTACCAAATTTAGTGGGTATGATGTATTTGTCCAAAATTCTTGGCCCAAAGACTTTGATATGTCTTTTGAAGAAGCAAAAACCTTTTTGTCTGATAATCCCCCTAACATTGGCCCTAAAAATCTGAAATTTGAACAACGGGTTCTGGCCCACATGATTGCCACTACTTTACTTCCTAGGTATGGGTCCCTAAGTTCATTGTCCACTAGAGATGTCTTTGTCCTCTACTGTCTGGTCAACAACAAGCGCCTTAATTTGTTTGTATGGATCCGTCAATATATGCTTGAGAGTATCAGGGACATTTCCTCGCTTGCTGCTTGTCTACCTTATGGAATTCTTGTCTCTCATATTTTGGAAGTTATGAAGGTTGATTTACCACCCATTACCCCCAAGCACATCTCCAGTACCTATGATAAAACAACTTTCTCTATGATGGGTTACTCATTGGGTGAAAATGGATGGGTTAAAAGGGCCAATGTTGAAAGTGCTCCAGCTCCGGTAGATGTTCCAGTTGATCAACCAGTCCCTCAATCGACTACCTCCCAGAGTCTTCCACACATTCAACAACAACTTGATGAAGCCAAGCTGCTGCTGGTGGAAATGAAAGAACAGGTAGATAAAATCAGAGAAGTCACTAAGGAGACAGGTACAGATGTAGCAAAGCTACGGATAGACATTGGGGCTACAAGGAGACAGGGAACAAGGGCTTTCAATTCCATGACTGAAAAAATGGACAAGCTCGTCGTAGATGTTGACAACTCATATGACTCCTTCTGCACCAAAGTGATCAACACCCTCAAATACTTTCTGGGACGTCATTAATCATCTCTGGCTATTTGTGACAAACAACCTATGTTTTTAGACTATTACTTTTTGGACTATTACTTTTTGGGTCTGTACTAACTTAAGCCTCTGCTGAAGGCTCTACTGCTCTAACCCTTTTAGTATGTTTATTATATATGCTCTGTGATTTTGTATGTTATTCCTCTTTCCTTTTTGATTGATGTCAAAGGAGGAGAAAAACTGGGAGTAAACACTTAGGGGGAGACATGAGCACATCTTTTCAAACATAGGAACAATTCAACTCAAGGGAAGCACTAGCTCGGGGGGAGCAACTCCTAAAGGGAAGTATCTTAAGATTCTTTAAATCCTGTTTACTCCCTCTTGATTGTCATCATCAAAAAGGGGGAGATTGATAGGTTTTAAGTTTAAGTTTCAATGATGACAATATTATCTTCTGTTATATTTTCAGGGTAAACAAAAAGGAAAGAATGAAGATAATTAGCAAGATTGCTACTGGATTCAAAATAAAGAAAGAAGGAAGAATTAGTTACTGCATTAATGATCATTAAGAGGCAACTCGACTCAAGGAGTAAATGAAGATTCAATTACAATCATTAATGGTCAATCAAGAAGCATTTTGACTCAATCAAGGGAACTCAGATTACCAATCTTGATCATTCCAGTTTCGAAGAATACGCTCACTAAATCTCTCCTTGAAATCAGCTGTAACATGGAAGGTCACATTCGAATCTGGGCCAATCAAAGAGCAAGATTCAAAGAGGCATCTCTTGGGTCAAATCCCTTAATCAAAGATCTTATGCCTCCCGTTTCCAATAAGGATTTAACGGCTCTTTTCTCTAGTATAAAAAGGAAGCTCTCTCAAGAGGAAGACTACGCAACTACAAAAAGAGTATTCCAAATTTGTCTACTTCTTAGTTCAAACACTGTAATTTTGAGTTATCAGTGTCTCAAAAGATAGAGAGATCTAGAGTACAAAAGAAAGTTGTGTCACTTGATTAGAACTCGATTGTTGGTTCTATATGTTGATGGTAAACACAAAGATACCATCAATCGTGTAAATTTATTCAAAGATCTTAAGGGAACCCTTGTGACCCAAGGGAACTGGATGTAAGTACCACAACGGTACCGAACCAGTATAAATATTGTGTGTCTTACTATAGCTCTTTACTGCTTTTACTCCTTCTGTCTCGTGGATTAGTCAACTAATATTCATATTAGCCGACTAAATTTTAATTAGGCAACAATTCACCCCCCCTCCTTATACTTTCAATATGTAGGAGCTCCATAATCCTACATATTATGCTGAAACTTTTCGTGTTTCAGCAACCTTGTCGGCCACCGCTTGCTGACGACGGAACGCATCGTCAATTAACGGGTCCTCGCCTTGGACTTATTTGGAAAGGTAGGTGTTCGCCATAGAGGCTATTATTCAATGACTTTACAAACGCTAGCTATTTTTCAATTACCAGTCCAAAAACTGGTTAGCCCGTGCTATTTTTTGATATCCCCGGCGTAAATTTCGCTGATGGTCAATCAAGTTAAGCTTTGTAATATAAATGCCATTATTATTTTTCTAAAGCCTATTTAATAGAAATATAAAGTGACAGAAAAAATGACATTTTTGGCCTGAAATAGTGACATGGCTGTCTTAATTTGTTACACTGGATCTCTAATTGATTTAATTCATATCCAAGCCTTGGTCTTCACATTCAAACTTAGCAGGCTGTATTATATTATTTTGCCATTTGCCACTTCTTTTTTACTTTTTCGTTGTACGTTTACAGCTTGTTTGGATGGTTGTTACCCATCGTATTATAATATATTGTATTGTGTTGTATCGTTTTATGATATAATATTCGGATAGATTATATTGTTTGTTGTTGTTAAATAATATTTTGCTGTTTGGTTTGACTATATTGTATTGTACTGTAACTGATAAGTTTACTAAAATACCCTCGATTATTTAAATATTAAATTTATCAAGAATTACGCATAAAAATAATTTAAGAAAATTCCTCTCTAGTAATTTATCACCAAATATGTCTTTAACTATCATTAGAAAAAGAAAGAAAAAACTTTGATAAATAAAAGAACGAGAATTGGCAGAAACGAACAAAGAATTGGAGTTAAAATCACATTAGGAGAAAAAGCGAAATAAAAAAAAGACAAAACTTATACCTTTTACGTTGGAGTATGAAGCGGTAGAAGTAGATTAGAATTATGGAGTAATAAGTTAGGGAATAATTAGAAAGAAAAATAGGAAACAATCCCGCCACACCTAACAATACAATACAATCAATGTTAATAACAATCAAAATAAATATTATTTTGGGATAACAATACAATACAATACAATGGGTACAACCATCCTGTTGAAAAGAGTAGTAGTAGCAATACTTGTACATAGGCTATTTGTGTTGTACATGTTAGTTTGGAGTCAGTTAGTTAGTTTCATATGTACAGTTAGTTGAGTAGTTAAACTAATTAATTTTTATTAGGTGGGTAGGTATTATAAATGAGGAAAGACACACACGTGTAAATTGAGGCTTTTATTTTCTGAATAACAAAACAAAGAATTCTTTCTTTCTTCTCTCTCTTCTTTTTTCTCACCTATCCTCTTTGTTCAATTTAGCTGAAGATGCTTTCTTTCAATATGGTATCAGAGCCATAGATCCATGGTGTTTTCGAGCTGAATTATTGTGGAATTTGTGATTCTTGGTGAAGAATCAACTCTATTTCGTTGAAGATTTGAGAGAAACTCAGATTAGCCCTAGAATTTCACGATTGTTGTGTGAGAGGTAGATCTACCCTAAAATCCAGTAATTTTTACAGTCGGAGCCTTCGTTCATTCCTATTTCACATCAAGGTGAGTTTTGATTTCAAATTGCTAAGAAATTGAAAGTAAAAATGCCGGAATCTGGAGAAACTGAGACGAGCAATGCAGAGAAGTTCACAGATATTCATCCTAGGCATCCTCTTTATCTGCATCCATCGGATAGTCCAGGTAGTGTTTTAGTTCTACATCAATTAACAGGAATTGAAAATTATACAGCATGGAGAAGTTCTATGAAGGTTTCGTTATTGGCGAAGAACAAATTAGGGTTCATAGATGGGACGTGTTGCAAAGAACATTATAAAGGCGACTTAGAACATGAATGGGAACGATGTAATGCTTTCTTTCGGTCATGGATAACTAATTCTGTATCAAAAGAGTTGGCAAATGGAATGATGTATTCAACTAATGCTACCAGTGTTTGGATGGACCTTGAGGAACGATTTAACAAGAAAAACTTGACTAGAGTCTATCAATTGCTCCGTGAAATTTGCACCATAAGTCGGGGCACATCATCAGTATCGGAACATTACTCAAAATTGAAGAGTGTTTGGGATGAATATTGGTCCATGGTACCTTTGCTATGTGACTGTGCAAAACATAAAGAGTATGCAGAACATATGGAACAACAGAGACTTGTACAGTTTCTAATGGGATTAAACGAAACATATGCCCAAGCTAGGAGTCAAGTGTTGCTAACAGTCCCTGTTCCAACCCTCAATCAAGCTTACAATATGATAATGCAGGATGAAAGCCAAAGGATTCAGTCCAACATGATGTCACAACTTATACCAACACTGCAATAGATGAACTTGAATGATTACAAAACAACAGGTTCAAAAGAAACAATGGACCTTATTGTGATTACTGTAATATAAAAGGACACATAAGAGAAAACTGCTAAAAGTTGGTGGGATATCCTTCCAATCACAAGTTCAACAAAAGGAGAACCTATGATAGGCCACAGAGTTTAGGAGATAACAGGGGACATTCAGCTAATAGTGTCAGTCTTGGACATTCTGCCAACAATGTTAGTCATGTTGAAGAACTAGAAGCAAGTGGATCATCAGGGACTAGCAGCATGCCAATGTTTACCTCAGAGCAATATGATCAACTTTTGAAATTAATCAGCCATGAACCAGCAGTTGCAGAAGCCAAAGTTAACATGGCAGGTATAAAAGAATTCCTTGACACTTGTTTGCTTGCAGGTTCTGAACCTAACTCGTGGATAATTGACACTGGGGCCTCAAACCATATGGCTTTTAGTCTGGATCTTTTAACTCAATCTACTCCTGTGTTTCCCAATATCAGTAAAGTCCATCTACCAAATGGAAATATTTCATCAGTAACACAATAGGGTCATTAATCTTTCTGATGATCTTGAATTGTATAATGTGCTTTATGTTCCAAATTTCAAATATAACCTGTTATCAGTATCCAAACTTACCAAAGAGCTGAGATGTTGTGCATTATTCTTCCCCTAATTTTGCATTTTTCAGGACCTTTGCACTAGCAAGGTGAGGGGGATTGGTAAGGAGAAGGATGACCTCTACATACTTCAACCTGCTAAGAAGCCATCACCTGTTAAAGCACCTGAGCAATCATTAGCCATAGCATTCAATACAACAATACCTACTACAAATTCCTGTCCTGTTGCCCCTCCTGTTTCAGTTCCTGCTGCTTCTCCCGTGTCAGTTCTAGCTTCTACCTTGCTCTCCATCAAAGCATTCAAATCAGTGCTCTATATGGCACCATAGACTTGGCCATGCTCCACTAGCAGTCCTACAGAAAATTCAATTTCTAAAAGCCCATGAGTTGTTGTCTTGTACTATCTGTCCTTTAGCAAGGCAGACTAAGCTCCCCTTTCCTACTAGTCATAATAAAACTGTAACCCCTTTTGATCTTGTACATATGGATGTGTGGGGTCCATATAGACAATCCACTTACAATGGATATAGATACTTTCTTACCATTATAGACGATTATTCTAGAATGACTTGGATCTACTTGATGAGAATGAAAACTGATGTGTTCTTGTTAATCAAGTCTTTTATTGCACTTGTTAAGACTCGATTTTCTGCTTCTATCAAGACTATTAGGTCTGATAATGGTGTTGAATTTTTTAATGCTCAATGTGCAACTCTTTTCACTTCTCTTGGGATTGTCCATCAAAGTTCTTGTGTGCACACTCCACAACAAAATGGAGTGGCTGAACGAAAGCACATGCATTTACTTGAAATGGCTAGAGCCCTTAGGTTTCATGCCCATGTACCCTTAAAATTCTGGGGAGAATGTGTTCTTACAGCTGCCTTCATCATTAACAGATTGCCTTCTTCAGTTCTTTCAGGGAAATCTCCTTATGAACTATTTCATGGTCAACTACCTTCACTTACTCATTTTAAAGTGTTTGGCTGTTTGTGCTATGCAACCACCCCATGCTTCACAGACAAGTTCTCTTCTAAAGCCATTCCTGCCATCTTCATGGGTTACTCAGAAACTCAAAAAGGGTATAAACTATACAACATTTCATCAAGAACCTTTTTTGTCAGCAGAGATGTCTCTTTTAGAGAAAATACATTTCCTTTTAGACATCCCAAGTCCACATTTCTACATTCACATCTCCCTAACTCAGCTCCTACCTTTCCTAGTCCAGCTTCTATTCCTTCATATGATGATACATTCCCTGCCAGGGATGATGTACCATCATGTTCACCTCCAACTTCTCATTGAGCCACATACCACTCACATTTCAGATGTCACTCTGAGGAAGTCTGCCAGGACATCTAATCCCCCGTTATGGTTAACTGATTATGTGCATCAAGTCAAGTGTACTTCTATTCCTTACCCCTTTTCTTCCTTCCTCAACTAATCTTCTTTATCACCTTCTTATCAAGCCTGTCTCACCTCTTATTCTTCCATTGTTGAACCTACAACCTTTAAACAAGCTGCTAAAGACAACAATTGGGTACAGGCTATGGAGCTTGAGGTTCATGCCCTCACTGACAATAACACCTGGGAGTTGGTAGATTTACCTGCAGGCAAGACTCCAATTGGTTGCAAATAGGTTTATAAGGTGAAGTACAAGGCTGATGGGACTGTGGAAAGATACAAAGCTCGATTATTTGCCTAGGGGTTCACTTAACAAGAGGGGTTGGATTACCATGAGACCTTCTCACCTGTGGTGAAGATGGTCACAGTCAGGAGTGTTGTTGCTCTAGCTGCTTAGTATGGTTGGCCCCTGCTTTAGATGGATGTGTACAACACTTTCCTATAGGGTGACCTTTCAGAAGAAGTCTATATGTCATTGCCTCAAGGGTTTGGTAGTTAGGGGAGACTAGAGTGTGTAGACTACTCAAATCCCTCTATGGCTTTAAACAGGCTAGCAGACAATGGAATTTAAAGCTCACCTCAGCTCTCACACAGTCTGGTTTCAACCAAAGCAAATTGGATCATTCACTATTCACTAAGAAAACAGGGAATGCCATAGTGATTATATTGGTATATGTTAATGATCTTTTGATCACAGGTTATGATAATTCAAGAAGCCAAAGATATATTGAATCACAATTTCAAGATAAAGGATTTGAGAGAGCTAAAGTTTTTCCTTGGTATTTAATTTGCAAGATCACATAAGGGAATCCTCATGAACCAAAGGAAGTATGCGTTGGAACTTGTGTCAGAATGTGGCCTAGGAGGAGCAAAGCCAACATTTCCCCTTTAGACCAGAACATGAAACTCACTAGTGTCGAATATGACAAGCTTTTGGTATGCAAGGACATGATATAGAGCTTGAAGACATCAGAATGTATCAGAGACTTATAGGGAGACTCTTGTATTTGGAAATCACAAGGCCAGATATTTCATATACAGTCCAAGTTCTCAGTCAATTTATGAATGCACCAAAACAGTCTCATTATGATGCAGCATTGAGGGTAGTGAAATATATCAAGAATTGTCTAGGACAAGGTTTGTTAATGAGTAGCAAACAGAGTAGGAAGGTATCTGCATTTTGTGATGCAGATTGGGCATCCTGCTCAGTGACAAAGAAGTCTGTTACAAGCTTTTGCATGAAACCCGGAGACTCCATGATTTCTTGGAAATCCAAGAAACAGAGGACTGTTTCAAGAAGTTCAGCAGATGTTGAGTATAGAAGCATGGCAAGCACTATGGCTGAGTTAACTTGGATACATGGACTGCTGGAAGAACTAGGAATGCAAGTTGATTTGCCTATGGAGTTGTACTGTGATAACAAAGCAGCTATACAGATTGCTTCAAATCCAATGTATCATGAGCGCACAAAGCACATAGAGATTGACTGCCACTTCATTCGAGAAAGACTACAACAGGGCATGATTAAAACATCTTATGTTCCCAGTAAAGATCAAATTGCAGATATACTAACCAAGGCACTTGGAAAACAGCTACATAATGAGATGGTTTGCAAGTTGGGGATAATCAACATTTTTCATCACCCAACTTGAGGGGGGGGGGGGGGGTGTTGAAAAGAGTAGTAGTAGCAATACTTGTAAATAGGCTATTGGTGTTGTACATGTTAGTTTGGAGTCAGTTAGTTAGTTTCATATATACAGTTAGTTGAGTAGTTAAGCTAATTAATTTGTATTAGGTGGGTAGGTATTAAAAATGAGGAAAGACACACACGTGTAAATTGAGGCTTTTATTTTTTGAATAACAAAACAGAGAATTTTCTCTTTCTTCTCTCTCGCTTCTTCTTCCTCACCTATCCTCTTCATTCAATTCAGCTGAAGATGCTTCCTTTCAATACATCCAAACAAGATGTTAATGTTTTCGTTTGTTCCTTTCTAAATATATCTTACAATAAGTTATCCGCTATATAAAAGATGATGTCCATTTTTTTTTTTTTTTGATTTCTCACTCAGTATTCGGTATTCATATTGGGGCCCGACTAATCCGGATTCGCGCTGGAATTTGCAATTTGGTATAACGTTATAAAATATCTAAGAATACGTTGTTTGGTTTATCACAGATAATTTAAATTAAATATCTTAAAATTCTTATTACATACACTTTTGCAGATATATCTGCCTATGTGAGCTTAGCATTTAGCAAGCATGGTTGCTCATATGTCCAGATTAAAAAAAAAAAAAAGAGTCGCGAATTAACTGCCAATTTTAGAATAGCCTAATTATATTAATTCTCGAAATTAAATTTGCTAACCTTTATTTAGACATGCATTACATCAAATGTGCACGGGTGTTAAAATGGGTTGATTATACGATCTTTTTTATTAAGCAAAATTAAGAGTCACATTACTTTTTTGGCCAAAAATGACATTTTCTGACCACTTTTATATTTATGTTGACTAGGTTTTAGAAAGATAATTTTTATATTATAAATTTTTTTGTAATTTAAAGAACATGAGAGAAGATACTATATGACTAATTGCGCAATATTACGAGTTCAAATTTAATGGCCACCATTATTTCGAGTTGCGCTAAGGGAAAAAGAGGCGTTTACATAGCTATACCTTAATTTCTTGCTTAAAAATAAAATAAAAAATATTAAATTAACCTCAAAATCAAATGTGTAATTCTCTTGATAGGAAAATCTAATTTATCCATCAACCGGAGCAACCTTTGGTGAAGGGGTTTATTTGAATATCCTTTATCAAATTCTTGACTCCGCTGCTGCCAACTCATACACGACAAAAAAAATATAAATAAGTGGTTGCTACTATTTAATAGTTAACTTGTGTCCATAATCATTATGTTTTATAATAAATAAGAATGTACACAAGGAATGCATTTTAATGTGCTTAAATTTACATTATTTTATTAACAACTCTCGCCTATAGATACTTTAGTCTTACCATATTTTGCAACTGTATAAGGAAGAACGCCCTCATCATAGACCAAAGCACTAACCATTGCTAAAAAATTAAGGCTCCTTTGTTTTACCAAAGAAATTCAAAACATTTTAAAAAATCATAATTAAATTCGTCTTTGTAAAAACATAATTTGCTTGAGTTCTAAAAATCAAATTAACTAGCATGTTTCTGTAAGCGAAAAACAAGATAATCCAAGTTTCATTAAAATATTATAGCCTTATGTCCCAATATATGTGACTATTTCTATTTGGATAGTCAAATAACTTTTTCTTTAATTGAGATCTTTTAAAATATTTAATTATAAAATATTGTCATTTATATGCTTTTTATGTAATTTTTGAATAGATAATTCTTATATCAAATTTATGAAATCATTTTTCGAATCCACGCAGCAAAATTTGATTTGTTCACCATCATGCAATTTGGTTCCCATTTTTAGGTATGGAGGGAGTACAAGTCATCCAAAAACACATTCTCAAAATTAATCCTAACACATTGAAATTATCTTTCAAAATTTTTGAATAATTTTTCAAAATTCAATGTTTTTACAGATAAATCTAAGCGCCACCACAGTATTAAAGTTTGACAGCGTGGATGATAGAACACCACAATCTTTAATGTGATTTTTTCACATGGACTATGACAAAATTACTCCCTCCGTCTCAAATTGTCTGTTATAATTTCTAAAAATAGTTGTCTCAAAATATTTGTCATTTTTTTAGAAGTTCAAGATAATATTCAATCAAGAGAAATTATATCTTAAGACATAAATAAGATTAAATTAGTCCAAAATTCTTTTTAATTAATATTTTCTTAAGTTGGAAGTAAAATAGAAACACGACAGATAATTTGAGACGGAGAGATTCAAAACTTTTATCGATATAATTAATTATCTGCAATTAATATTGTTGTATCCACTAACACCATGGGGCCAATATTGAAAGTTGGATTTGTCAATTTGCATATATGCTTCCAAACAAGACCTTTTTAATTTGGTTATATAAGTAGGGCAGGGTCTTTAAATAAGAGAATTTATTTGTCACGTGTCATTGACCATCTTTAGTTAATCTTATTAATTCATTTATGGAATTAGAATGTCAAGCTAGTTCGTGGGAGGATGAATCTACTTGTTCAACTGTCACGTCATAATTCCTATGGGCAAAAGATAACTTGTTACAAGTTGTTTAATCTTGGAAATTAAGAATAAACAATATTACAAGAGGTACATAAACTAAAGCAAAATTATGAGAAAAATTCTTGGTACATAAACTAAACATATAGGTTTTCAATTCTCATATTATATTTGGTTATTTAAGGTATGAATTCTCATTTTGTAATTGGTAAATTAAATTTTATTAAAATAGAGGCCGAATTCTTGTGACTCGATCAATATATTATTTACTTCAAAAACAAAAAAAAAAAAGCGTTATTGACGCAATAAAATATGTGTCTCTTTTGAAATGGGATAAGGGAAAACAATCCCCCCACCCCAACCCCTTCCAAAAGCCAAATAAATAAACTTATAATATTGTCACGTGCCGTCTGCAAATAAATAAATAAATTAATAAACAAACTGGATGTGTCATGACTTTTTTGGGGCACCTAAATTGATGATATTTTTATGCGCTAAAAAATCAAAAGAAGTCTAAAAGAAAGATAAATTACCATGAAATTATTGGTTGGACGGCAGTTCAATGATAGCTTAGTTGCAATTTGAAAGACAGCAGTAAAATCTTACAAAACAAATACGATAATGATGTTCAGATAAACCTCAATATTTCAGTATTAGCCACAACTGGAAAGTCAAAATAACATCTTAATTGCAGCAATTCTGAATATATATATATATATATAGTTTCTTTTTTAAAAAACATTTATCGCATGCCTTCGTTCTAAGCTAGGGAAATTAAAGGGAAACAAAAAGAACAATTGAATAATATATCTAGTATGACTAAATTCCATGCACTGGATCATAGCTGTTTGAATTTTTCATAAAGCACCATCTTTTAGGTTTAATTAGCCATTTATAGATACCCTTTGCTATATTACGTGTTATAGATACCTTTTACGTTTTTATACAATGTATTTCATGTATTTAAGTTGTTGTATTCATTAATACAACCAAAAAAATAGGCGTAAAAAGTGGAATTCCAGCTAAGTTTGACATGTATTTAGCTGTATTCAAGTGGCATTAACGTTAAATACAGTAACATATCTGCGCAAAATCTTGAAGGTTAAACTGGTTAAAAACGGAAGGAAATCAAATCACATGATATTCTCCTAATTTAACTCAACAAACGAAAACGATCCCTCATTAATCTGTATTTGAATGATACATAATAAAGATTATAGCTGAATAAAGAGAAATACATATGAATAATACAGTTGAGTAGAACTGTATACAGTTGAATACAATAAAATACAACTTAATTCATCTGAATAAAATACTTAAATACAACAAAATACAACTGAATACAACTGAATAAAACTCTTGAATGCAACAAAATACAACTAACTTCTGCTGAATAAAATAGTTGAATATAACTAACTACAACTGAATACAACTGAATACAGTTGTATAAAACACTTGAATACAACTAACTACTGCTGAATAAAATAGTTAAATACAACTGATTAAAACTGAATACAAGAGAATACGCATAACTTTTTAATACATCTAAAATATATAAAATGAATGCTGCTGAATACATATGAATACAGCTGAAATATACATTCGAATACAACTGAATACAAATAGGCGATTTGGGCGATCTAGAGAGAGAAACAGCCTTATGGCTTCGCTGGCCGGCGGCAAACCATTAATTCCGGCTGGTCAGCTCCCTAACACATCTGCCCAACCTCCTACAACATTTACAAACAATCCCCAGCCCTCAAATCCCACAAATGAAGCCATGAATTACGCAAAAGCTGTGAACCCTACTTCGACGACTACTGCCATGCAGAGTCGAGCCGCTACAGTTGAACTAATTGCTCTTCGTCTATCAAAATCAACGAATTAAACTTACCCTAAGCGATTGTAATGGAGTGATAATGGAGGAGAACTAGAGAATTTGGGTGGGAGAAGAGGTATAAATCGTGGGTTGAGGGAGAAAGAGTAAAGTGTATGCAAAAAGAGAGAGAGAGAACGTGGTTAGTCAATTTTACGGTGATTATGTGAGAGAAAAGACTAAAAAGGAGAGAGGAAAATATTATTTAGCATATATGGTGCCTTAAATGTAGGATGTAACTATAATTAGATATTTGGCTATAAAGTATAAAAGGTATCTATATGATATAATATTTTAAAATGGTATTTATTTAAAATAAATAGGGTACTAAGGTTTTCTATAGGGTGTAAAAATTCCATAAATATTCATATACAACTTGCTCTATCAAATGTATCAATGTGCAAATTTAATATTTAAATATTAAAATTTACAAGTCAACCACTATTAGTTCGATACATGTTTTTTAAGGTTAAACTCTTGTTATAAATTATAATCGTGTGTTTGGTTGTTAAAATTCAAAAGTTTGACCAGGGTGTCAATGGATATTTAAAAACCAACTAAACAGAACGAACCGAACCAATTTTTAGTTTTTTTTAATAAAATCGTAGGTTTTTATATAAATTTATAACCGTATCGATAATTAGGGAACGTTTTCTATTTTTTATGAAAATAAACTGAAAAAATACTGAACCATACCGAATAAATTTACATGTGAAAAATATATTTATATATTAATTTTAAAAATAATTAATAAAGCATTAAATTTTTCCTTGGGTCTTGAAAATATGAAAACAGTTACAAGCCAACAAGTAATCAAATTCAAAATCCTAATTCCCAAACCTATTATGCTACTCCTATTGAAACTAAATTATTTCCAGCATATTCACTAGCAAACTAAGACACAAGGTATTGTAGCGATTATGAGTAGCAAACTACAATGTATTGAATATGTTTCCTTTCGTATGATTTAGATTTATCTTTTTGAATATTCAATCTTCTATAGACTTTATTCTTGAGTCCCAGTCCCAACTTGGTTAATATCATTCCACTAGTGTGATTTATATTTTCTTTGTATTAATTTGCTTAGTTTCTTTTACGTTGATGTAAAATAGTTGATGGATCTATACTATAGCCATCTTTCATATTTTCTTAATTCATCACCCTTTCAAATGTAAAAATATCTAGAAAATTTTGCTAAGTCTTATAAAAGTACGTATGTTATTGCATTCTACTCCTACTAGTGACTTTTAAATGGCATTTTAAAATAAATACGAAAATTAACCGAACCGTACCGATACCAATAGAAACCGATATGATTGGGACGGTTTCAAAAAGTTCAATTTTGATTATACATATCCCCTCCGTTCCAGTTTATGTGAACGTATTTTCTTTTTGGTCCGTTCCAAAAAAATGACCCTTTCTAAATTTAGAAACAATTTAGCTTAAACTTCCAATTCTACACTTAAATGAGAAGCTTTTATAACCACACAAATACTCTGGTCCCTTTTTGACTTGTTCAGGGCCACAAATTCCAAAAGTCTTCATTTTTTCTTAAACTAATAGGTTTACATAAATTGGAACAGAGGAAGTAACAAAATAGCCAAAAAATTGGTGTGGTACAAATTTTTATAAAATAAGCGGCTGAACCGAACCATTGACATTAATTAAAACATCTTTCTTATTTGGTCCTCAAAAAACAATTTGACATAAACATTAACACGGGGACAAGTTACGCTCTAAATCGCGCAATTCATTGAAAAAGAGATTGCCCACTGTGCAATTGGGCAATCAGGATTTTATATAAAAGGAATCAAAAAGATACTAGAATGTCAATACCTAGTATTTGAACTTACCACCTAATACAACTTTTGAATTGCCTCTGCTATTAAATTTAATTTCTTTTAGGGGATTCAACAATTTATATAACCAAAATGTTCTTCTTATTAGCGAAGGAGCAAGGAATTTTAGCAAGAGAACTCAAAAGATCCGAGCCTGCAAACTAAAGCGATCTTTTGGTGGAAAAAATCAAATTTTTTTACCGATTTTTCTCTCTCTCTCTCTAAAATCTCTTTTCTCTCAACGGTAACCTCAACGGTAACAGAGTGTATCCACCCCAAAATGGATACTTCTCCGGCTGGCCAATCGGCGCCTATCACCCAGCCAAAAGACCCACCCACAGAAATAAGGCCACCGGTGGTCCTTCCACCTGACCCAAAAACCTCCTTCCCCACTGCTCTTATCGAAACCACAAGCACCTGCAACACAATCAACACCAACACTGTGGTGGCAAGGCAAACGACTCACAACGGGAAACCTGCTGTTATCTTCAAAGCCTCCGACTACTATGGTGTAATGGCGGAGAATTGTAAATGGAGTTTGGTCGGAAAATTCACCATGGGCAGACCCAAGATTGAAACAATTAGGGCAAAATTCATTGAACAAATTCCCCCAAAAAGGAAAGGTAAGAATTGGGGCTTATGACTATAGACATGTTTTCATTGAATTTAACAATGAATCAGACTTCAACACTGCTTACTTCCAACGATTTATGGGAATTTCTGGAGCCCTAATGAGTATGTTCAAATGGTTTCCTGACTTCGACCCCAACGAGGAAACTTCCTTGGCTCCCATTTGGGTTTTATTACCAGAACTCCCTTTCCATATGTTTAAATGGGAGTACCTAAAATAAGTATTAGAACAAGTTGGCACTCAAATGAAGGAGGACATTGCGACCATCGCAAGAACCAGACCACACATGGCCAAAGTCAGGGTAGAAGTCGATCTGATGAAATCACTTCCAAACTCGATGTTCGTTGGCATTGAAGGCGATACAATAGGATTGAAGGGCAGAGATCAAAAACTAGAATACGAGAGTGTCCCAGCATTCTATAAGACATGTAAACTACAAGGACACAATTATGAAAGATGCAAGGTCGAGGCGAGAAAGAGAGAATAAGCCAGAGCCAACCAAGAAACTGAAAATGCTGAGAATAAAGAAGACCAAGCAAGAACTAATATTGCTGGAGAAACAGGAGTTAAGGTTACTGAGGGGACACAGACTCGTATTGAAAATCAAAAGGACGATGGATTCATACAAGTTAGAAACAAGAGGAACAGAAAAAAGAAGACCTTCCAGGCAGAGAGCTCAAATGTCAACAATAATGAGACCAAAAAAGCTGATTTGAATCATCTACAACCTCCACACGACCACACAACTCTTAAGAACAGAAATACCCAAGCAACAGAACCTGCCAAAGACAACCTGGTCGCAAAAAATGAGGGAACTACTACTATACAGGGAAAAGGAGCCAATCCAAACAAGAACATCAGCAGAAATAAGAGAAAGAAGACTAAAAAGTCGACTACCCAATGCATAAAAGTCAAAAACAGACTTTGGATCAAGCAAAAGCCAAAACAAATAGAAGAGAAAATCATAGAAGCAGTACAAAAAGAAGGAAAAATCAACATGGAGAACAGAATAAAAGAGAATACTACATCAAGGACCAAGAGAATGAGGCTCAACAGGAAGGAAAAAAAAAGAGCACGATAGCAGTAGCGCTAGCTCAAACAATCAGATTATGTCCCCAGTCACTACGGACACGGCTTGCATTCAAAACAAAGGAGAAAACATTGTTATTGATCTGGGAACACTTGGAGCATATTCCAGGGGAATTGAGCAACAAACATGGCCCAGATATAGACAACAATTCTATCTATGAATCAGGAGAGGACATCAACAGTAACCAATCTCACGAGGCCTCCACAGATGATGAAATTGCAAATAGTTCTATAGGAGGAAGTGAGGATGAAGATGAGCAGGTCGCGGACAGTCTAGTTGAAGCTTTTGCACCTGCACTAAAGCATCTTAACGACCCTGTGGCAAAAGAAACAGATGAAGTGATAGAAAAACATGGCCTCTCAGCAAGAGGGAACAAAAGAAGAAACCACAAAGGTAAAAGAGGCAACCCCAAAACCTCAAGTACCTTCCAAACACAAGGCAACCTACAAACCCCCAACCTTTCCTAATGATTAACATCATCAATTGGAATATTAGGGGCATGATATCCAAGGGTGCAAGTGAAAGATTAGCCAAACTAATCAGAATTCATAAGGCTCACATGGTCATTCTCCAGGAACCTTTCCTCTCTTCTGACAAGTTAGAAGACTACAAAAGGTACTTTGGTTTTGATCAAGCTGTCTCCAATAAATGCAGCAAACTGTGGTGCTTCTGGAATAATGAACTGGAGTGTGATGTCATCGACAATAGCAGACAACAGATTACTCTCAGGATTAAGGGAGATGAGCAAACATACTAGATCACCGCAGTATATGCTAGGAACAGTGCTGTGAAAAGAAGAAAGCTGTGGACCAAACTGAGGAACATGAGCAGCAGAATCAATGGCTCATGGACCATCCTTGGTGACTTCAACACTATTATTGCTCCAGCGGAGAAGAAGGGTGGTACCCCTCACACTCTAAGCAAAAGTGCAGACTTCATTAGATGCATGGATGACTGTGGAATGTCAGATCTTAGCTTTACAGGGAATCCTTTTACAAGGTGCAATGGAAGTAGGGGGAGGAAAAGAATGAGCACAAGACTGGATAGGGTTCTTATTAATGAAGACTGGGCAGAGAACTTTCAAACAAATAGAGTCGACCACCATGCCAAATCAGGGTCGAATCATAGTCTCATCACCTTTAAATTTTGTAATGAGAACCCTAAAGTTATCAAATGCTTCAGGTTCCTTAATTTCTGGACTACGCAGAGCGACTACAACTCCTTAATTGAAAGCATCTGGAACAAGGAGGTCCAGGGAAACGACCAATGGATCCTTCAACAGAAATTAAAAGTTGTAGCCAGGGGCCTTACAAATGGTCCAAAGAGTCTATTGGAGATGTCTTCACTTCAATCAAACAGACAGAGCTGGAAATGTGCAGGTTGGAGCAGGAATATGAGACTAATAACAATGATGCTAATAGACAGAACCTATACAAGGCCCAAACAGAATACACTAGATGGCTAAAAATGCAAGAATCCATTCTCAAGCAAAAATCCAAAATCAAATGGGATGTAGAAGGTGACTCTAACTCCAAATATTTTCATAGTGTGATTAAGGAGAAAAGGAGGAGAGCACATATCCACAGAATTAAAGATAATCAAGGAACATGGATTGAGGGCAATGAAGCTATTGCAAACGCTGCTATTGATCATTTTAACAATCTGTTCACTCACACCCAAAGTGACAATAATCTGTCCATTCTGGAATGCATTAAACCGATGGTCACAGAGGAAGACAACCACCTCATGAACCAGATTCCTGAAGAAGAAGAGATTAAACATGTAGTATTCTCTATAGACCCCAACAGCTCTGCAGGCCCGGATGGCTTCAATGGTCACTTCTACCAAGCATCATGGGACACTATCAAAAGGGAGGTTTGCAAGTTTGTTCAAATTTCTTTAATGGTTACAATCTTTCCATATATTACACTCACACTAACCTGGTCCTCATTCCTAAAGTGTCATCTCCTTCATCTTTATCTCAGCTAAGACCCATTAGTCTTTGTAATGTGTCAAACAAGATTATCTTTAAAATTATCAGTGTCAGGATAGCTAACATCCTTCCTAAATTAATCTTCGATAATCAATCCGGTTTTGTTAAAGGTAGATTAATCACTGAAAACATCCTTCTTACCCAGGAACTTGTTCATGGTATCAAGAAGACCAATCAAGGTGGAAACATTGTCATTAAGCTTGACATGTCAAAAGCTTTCGACAAACGCTCTAGGAGTTTCCTCACGGCTGTGCTAAGAAAAATGAACTTCTCTGAAATTATCATAGATTCCATCCATAGACTGATTTCGGAGAACTGGTATTCCATTTTAATTAATGGAACAAGATATGGGTTCTTCAAGTCAACAAGAAGACTGAAACAGGGAGACCCTTTTTCCCCTTCTCTATTTATTCTAGCGGTTGAGGCTTTATCTAGGGCCCTTAACAGACTCAATGAGAACAGCCAATTCATTGGTTTCTCTATGAATCCCAAAAGACCCAAGATAAACCACCTAAGTTATGATGACGATCTAATTCTTTTCTCTTCTGGTGACAGGAAATCAGTGAAGCTGCTAATGGAAATCCTTGAGGACTACCAGGATGCATCTGGCCAAGAGATCAACAAAGAAAAAAGTTTCTTCCTAAAATACAAACATGGAGTTGGCAGAAACAATAAAAGAGCCATTAGAAGACTACGAAAATGGACAGGCTTTAAGCACATGCAATCCCCATTTACATATCTTGGGTGCCCTATCTATATAGGCAGAAAGAAGATTTGCTACTTCGCCGACCTGGCCACAAAAGTGCTAATCAAAGCAGGAGGCTGGCAAGGGAGACTCCTATCATTCGGTGGTAAAGCTATTATTATCAAGCACATCCTTCAGTCCCAAACTTTATATCTGCTGGCAGCTATGGTACCTCCTAAGTCCATTATCAAGCAGATTGAAATGTACCTTGCAAATTTCTTCTGGGGAGAGAAAGAAGGTAAAAGGAGTTATCACTGGTGCTCTTGGGATAAAACAGATCCAAGATATATGCAACTCATTTGCAGCAAAAAGATAGTGGAGATGCAGGGTGGAAAACAAATTATGGATAAAATTTCTCCGAGCCAAATAGTATCAAAGATCCAATCCAATCTCTAAAAGGCTGGATCCTAAAGACTCTAACTCACGGAGGAGCCTAATGGAGACCAGAGATAAAGTGGAAGCTTACATTCATTGGAAGATCAACAAGGGTAATTGTCTATTTTGGTGGGATAGGTGGTTAACATAAGGGAACATCAAAACAATAGCCAACCCCCCTTCAAAATCAGGAAACATCAATGTCAAGGAATTCTTCAATAACCAAGGATGGAACACAGAGCTTCTTCAAGAAACTGTGCCTCAGAGAGTCGTTGATGAAATTGAGCAAATCAAGATTGGTTACAACTATATACAGGATCAAGCCGTATGGACCCCCAACCCCCAAGGATCCTTCTCTTGTTCTTCTGCCTACCAGCTTCTAAGGAAAAGAAAAGACTCCTCACCTCAGTTGGCCAAAATTTGGAATAAACATCTACCTTTCAAAATCTCCTTTGCTACATGGAGAATACTGAAAGGCAGGCTACGACTTGATAATATTGTGCTAAAATTCGGTACTAACAGTATATCTAGCTGTTGTTGTTGCAGGGTGCCAGAAGAAGAAACCATGAACCATGTCTTCGCAACTAGCAACACATCAAAGAAGGTATGGAACACTATGTCCACTCCACTAGGATTTCGGACCATGGGAAGGAATACTCTATGCATCATAACTCAATGGTAGAGCAGACACCCAAAAAATAATGTGCATAAGTTTCTACTGCAAATCACTCCAACCATAATATGCTGGGAAATATGGAAGGCCAAGTGTGGTAAGAAATATGGTAAGAAGACTATTTCTATTTTTAGAATATGTCAACAGGTTCTTTTCCAGGTAAAAGTTTTCATGGGCCAAAAATACAGCCAGGTGGATTGTAATTGGACGTGGAACAATATATGCAAGGTGGCAGAGGATTACAAGACTAGACTGAAGAGTATTATGGTTCTTTGGGAACCCCGTGACAGTAATCAATGGAAAATAAACACAGACGGAAGTTTCAGCGCAAACGCAGGCAAAGCAGGCATTGAGGGTGTTGTTAGGAAAAGAAATGGTCAAATGGTGATGGCCTTCTCCGCACCAGTACATTTCTTGACTAACAATTACTCTGAAGTGCAAACGGCCTTGTTTGCTATACTCTGGTGTTGTGACCATAACTGTCAAGACCTGACTCTCTCCTGGTTGTCAACATGATCCAAGGGAAATACAATACCCCATGGAGACTAAAAGAAGGAGTCACACTTATTCAACAAAAGGTGCAACAACATGGCATCAAGATAAAACATTGCTACAGGGGGAGAAATGAAGTGGCCGACGCTTTGTCCAAACATGTTGCTACTCTCACGCAACAGGCCATCTTCCTGAATGAAACTGATCTGCCTACTGAGGCCAGAAAAACAATGACTATTGATAGAATGCAGATCCCAAATTTCAGATTAGACCAAGGAAACATTCAGGATGGATATTTGAACCTCCTTAAACGATAAGGAAAGAGCTACTGCTGTACCGAATCATATCCTGAGATAGTAGCTCTTTTATAACTTAATAGGCCTAGCCATTTTAGTTTTTCTAGCAACAATGTGAGTATGTGAGGTTTTGGTCTATGTCCTCACATAATCACATTAGAACCTCCTTGTACTATTTTGCTAATGAATAAACAGGGTAGGGGTCTATGCCAAACCCCCCAATACCACATGAGATGAAAACCTGGGTGGATGATTTTTTTTTTAAAAAAAAGAAGCAATCTTTGAATTACCTTTGCTATTGCAATATGAAAACTTCCTTTATTTCAAGCGGACTCCAAAGTTTATGGAAAAAAATATTTTCCCTAATTATGCAGTATAATTTTTCGACGAAGAAGCTTCAAAACTCCTTTCATTGGTTGCTATAGTACTACACGCCCTAGCAGTGTGAACTCCTACTTTTTAAGTAGGCGATTCCCGTTCATTTTTTGAATAATTTGTCTATATTCGACATTACATAGAAATAGTATAAACTATTAAGTATTAACTATGAATATAAAAAGCACCTGAGTGAAATATAATAGGATATATCTAGTGGAGGAAAGTTAAATTTAAGTACTGCAAATTAATATTCTGATAGAAGACGATGACTTTTGAACAATTTATCTTTTCACATGCACCCCCTTGCCTCATCCCCCACCTTAAAGGGTAACTCCATCGTTTTAATTTATGGATGATAATTATACAACTCGACATATTCAAAGCCACCATTACTGACCTATTCTCAAAGTCAACTCCTTCTCCATATATAAACAAATCCCTTAATCAAAACTGAAAACCATTATTCCAACTACTCTATTTAATTTGTCTCATTAAATTTCCTCCTTTCAACCTCCAAAAAAAGAAGGAAAAACATGGGAAATACAATTTCACCTTGCTGCTACTCCATTTGTCCTTCAAGATCATTAATGGTTAACCTATTTTTTCACGATGGAACGACGAGGATGGTCACCGGAAAAAGGCTAGCCGGAGAGATAATGTTCGAGTTCCCGGACTGCATGGTTTGCCATGCAGACTCATTCTATATTGGAAACCCTATTCCATCCTTAAATATCGATGATAAGCTCAAAAATGGCGATACATACTTCGTTTTCCCTCTAGATTACTTCTCATCAAGCAACGTTCTCTCGGCCTCTTCTCTTGCTTCCCTAGGCTCGAACCCTAGACGAGCACCTGTTAATTTCAAGAACCCTATATTTCAATATATTAAGGCGGAAAATGGTAGGGTTTTGATAAAAGTGTCACCGGAGTTCATAATTAAACTTCTTACAAGAGGAAAAGAAGATGGATCACAAGATAATATTGCAACTACGACAAGTCCTAGTGATGGTAAGTTTTTATGTAACACACCTGAGTTGAAGAAACATTATGAACAATTGGTTGGTCCAAAAGAACAAGTTTGGTCACCTAAGCTTGAGACTATTTCTGAATACAAAATTAGGTATTCTCCTTGTAGGTTTATAGGTTTGGAATGGAAGCAGAAAGAAGAATGATTTTATTTATTTATTTTTTTTTTGTTGATTTTTGTGTATAGCAATTAATTAAGTGAAGTAAGAAAATGCAGTTAATAGCACTGTAACTTAAATGTACAGAATAATATACATACTAGTTCCTGTACACATGCGTTGCACGTGTATCCCATATTAATTTTACATAATGCATACTTAAAAATTGTTAAAATTAATGCATACATATTTTAAAAATATTTGATTGACATATTACTATCTAAAAAGCTAATCAGTATTGTTCCATCTTTAATACCTCTTATGATGAGGTTAAAGGTCGTACTGTCTGACCAACTCTATCTCTGTTATAATTTTCAACGATGACACGATCAATTAAAATTTCTCTTTACTTTGAACTATGCAACATATATGTTATGTAAAGACGGTTTAAAAATGAAAGCAATTTTACAAATATTTCTAAAAGAATTTTCTTTTCCCAAAATGGAAATGAATATGTAGATATTTTGACACGATGTGGGAAAATATGCGAAAATTACCACGATACTATTTCATATTCCATGGAAATTCTATCCACATGACTGAAGTAGGATTTATAATGTTCTCCAATAGTGCCAAATGAAGTTGATTTAAAGCCTGATATTAACATAAATAAATGAATATATAATGTATGTCTTCACATAATTATAATTTTAAAAAAAATGCAAGAATCATGTTTGTATTCATTCATGTATATTGGATTAGATGATAAAATATGGGTTGTACTAAGTTTACAAAAGTAAGAATGTTACTGCCAAAATAGCTTTGAACACTCAAAATTCAAAAATTTAAGTATTCGCGAGAAGCATAGTACATATAAAGACATTAAAGTATAAAGAGAATTAACACTTGTTTTAGCAGCTAAATTGTAGGAGTAGTTCTAAATAGCTAGCAGCAAAATTGGTGGTGTAGTTCCAAAAAGCTAGTACGTATGGTACCAAACCACCATAACATAAAATTGAAGAGTAATTATTTTACGTAAGAAAATGAATCTAATAGTTACCAAAACGTCATTATCAGATTCTTAACATTCTAAGAGTGAGTGATCCAGATTCCAGGTCTTGTGTATATGCTCATGCGGCTTTTTAATCCAAGGCTCGGTCTGTATCATTGCTGTATATGCAATTATCTTTCTGAGAGTTTGAGAAAAGAAGTTCATAGTGAGGCAATGGATACTAATTATGTTGCCATTGTCATCTCAACTTCTCTTTATAGGAACCTTCTCTTGTGTAACTGAATATTTAATTATGTAAAAGAATTTTGGGAAGAACGATCTTAAATATGGAGATGAAAGATAATTAAGTTGGACAATTGTAACTTAAACTTTATGTTATAACTTAAAGGGAACTGAATGAGAGATCGAAAAGTAATGTGGAAAAGAAATTCTCAAGACCATTGTGTTATAACCTCTCCAAACGTCCAGAGCAGGAACAAGAGATTTGTCGCCGGATTTTTATTATATATCTACATTTAGTAGATGAATATGGTACATTCATTGAATTAGTTAAATGAATTTTGTACATTAATTATTCAAGGCAACTCCTCAAATTCTCCAAATTTAATTTTCTATAACAGCAAAGAGAATTTTGGTTAATGTACTATTTTATGAATGAGATAATATATATATATTTTTCTAAGGGTATTGCAGCTGTTAGCCTTTTATTTCCTCATTATATAGAGGTTAAAATGACTTTTTATCTGACTTATCATCAATAACTCAAGTTATTCTATAAATTGTTTGCAATTTCCACGTTCATATACATTGTATATGAACAGATATCGGTAGCTTCATAAATTTGCTATAATGTGTATTTACTTTTTTGTATAAATATATTGTAGATATAATATTTTATTGAGGATAAAATAGGTATTCAATTTTTCACGGACATTTTAGTAAATCAACTTTACCTAAGAGTCTTCACACTTACAATTAGGGGTGTACATAGGTCGGGTTGATTCGGATTTTCTAATTACCAAACCAAACCAATTATATCGGATTATTAAATCTAAAGACCAAACCAAACCAAGAAAAGTTGGGTTTTTCAACCTCGGTTTTTCTCGGGTTTTTTAGGGTTTTTTTTCATAAAGTCTTCATAGCACAAAATATAGAATTTGTGCTCCAAATGTTTCTTTAATCCTAGTAAGATATAACTATNCATAAAATAAATACTATTAATAAGCCATAATAAAAATAACCATAATTTAAAATTACTAATAAGTTGCTAAAATAAGTACGACTAATAAGTACTATTATTTACATGACTAAACACTAAAGAAAAATAAGTTAATCATGGATAAGCTAAAAAAATAGATATCCAACACTATTTTCATTCGTAGTACATTTGACTTGAATGTCTTTCACTAGCATTAGTATTGTTTGATTTTGGTTTAAGATTTATTTGAGTTACTAACATTTATGGACTATAAAATTTATTGGAGCATCCAAAAATTATAAGTCCAAGATTAATATAATATATTAAAAGATAAAATTATAAAAAAACTTAAGAAATATTTATAAACTACACTACAATAAATATTTTTATGTATTAAATATATTTAAAATGTCTATACATATAATGTTGGGTTGGTTTGGTTTCGGTTTGACTTTTTTTAGTTAAAACCAAACCAAACCAAATATGGTCGGGTTTTTTTTTCCAACACCAAACCAAATCAAACCAAACCATAGTCGGGTTTTTTTTCTCGGTTTGACTCGGATTATTGGGTTGGTGCGGTTTGTCGGTTTCATTTGTATACCCCTACTTATAATATGGTATGATGATGTTGCTAATTCCAACAATATCTAAAGAAAAGAAAAGGCACAAACCAGAACTGAATCAGGAAGAGGGATTTTGAATGAATTTAAATTTAGTGCTCAACAAAGATAATTCTTTTTTTTTTTTTAACCCTTCGGTATCCTGAATTCGCCTAACAAATTCGAATTTACACCACATAGAGTTCATTTAAGGAGAAGTGAACTTTCTACCATGAGCTTTTTCATTCTTTGAGATCAAATTTGAGACCTCTAATTAAGAGCCGAGGGATCCAATACATACCACACTCGGTGATATCAACAAAGATGATTCTAAATTACTTGTTGTCAGGAAGAAAAGTGATTACTCTCTCCGGTACACAATAAGTGACCAATTTGTTTTTTTTTATTTTGATCCAAAATAAATATCCATTTATAAAACCAAGAAACAATTCAATTTGTTTTTCCAAACAAATTGAATTCAATTTATACTACCCTCATGTATGTATCCCTAAAAAGTCTTTTACTCCTCACATTAACTATGCTGCAACATTTAATTAAAGGTAATTTAGTCATATTAACTACTTTTGTCTAGAATTTAATATTCTTTTAATGGGTACCTAAAGCAAATTGCTCACTTATTGTAAACCAAAGGGAGTATTAGTTAATTCTACTTAGAAACTACTCCCTACATTTTATCTTAACCGTCATTTTTGCTCTTTTCATCTCTATTAAAAGAAGAGATACAAGGTATAGTTTATTAAGATATTCCTATTAAATGCATTTTGAGAATAGAGCGGTATTAAAAAGAACTATTACTTCTTTAATATTAAGGATATAGTTGAAAATAATTATCTAGGTCTTGAATTCCTAAAGTGACAATTATTTTAGGACAATTTTCTTATGATAATTTGGAACGAAGGGAGCAATTTCGGACTAATCCTACCCAATAATATGGTCTTATTATTATGCTTATTTGAACATAAATTGGTGTATGATATGGTTAACGTGGCAATCGAAACTTATTTCTGTGAAACTTAATATTGGATTTGATGGTGGGTTTTCTTATGTTTGGAAAGTGCAGACTCATCAAATTTGTCCGGTAAAAATGACATTGAGTTGCATTAAACCCTTTGGGAAATGTTCTCTAATCGATCTTTTATGGAAATTAATTTCCACGTGGTTTCTCAAAGCTTCAAAATTGTATATTAATTATAAGTAGGGGTGGCAAAATTGTTAAAAGAAAATAATTAACCACCTATATTATCCACTAAAAAATGGGTTGGATAATGAACTTTTTAAAAACGGATCAAATATGGATAAGAACCATATTATCCATTTAGAAAATAGATAATCAATGAGTAACCAATGGGTCTTACTTTTACATTTGTAAAGCCTCAAATTGGGGTTCTTCAAGTTAGGGAGACTATGAGTTCTCCCAAAAGTGATCATATGCAAGAAGGCCGGTTAACCCGTTTTTTATCCGTATTAAATATGGGTCGGGTCGGATAATTTATCCGGTTTTTTATTACCCGTTTTCAACCCGAACTATATCCAACCTGACCCACCTGTTTGCTACTCCTAATTATAAGTACTAAACAATTAACGAAATACCTTGAATTTCAAGCCCGATAATTGCCGGAAAAGAGAGCGGAAAACCGTTATGCCATTTTTATTAGAACTAGTCTCTATACTCGTGCGTTGCACATTTATCTTGTGTCAAATATTACAAACACGTACCATAAGTAATTGCTAAAGTTAGATAATGAGTTGCTTAAAATAGAAGTTTTATATATGTAATGCAAACCAAATCATAATAACGTTGTGATAACCAAATAACAAAATGGAAATAAATAGTTTAAAATTACACAAGATACGAACAAATTTATAAATCGGTTAAAGAATGCAATAATATTTAATATTAGTTTTTATACAAGTTGTTTATCGTAATGACAAGTATAGTAAGTTTATCCAAATTCATAATTATTTCCAACTTTACCAATTTGTAGTTGCATTAAAAGTTCTAGGTATTTGTAGAGTAGGAATTGGAGTTTTAATCTGTAAAGAATTCCTTTCTTAGGTAATATATTTGGAATATTACAATTACATCCACCTTTAACTCAAAATTATAAAGGCATAAAAGTCTATCAAAATTTTGAGGATATTTTAGTCATCCAACATTTAGCATAAATTCATGCTTTTATAATAACTAGTTTTACGGTACGCGCGTTGCGCGTGTAACCTATCAAAATGAGTATAAAACTTTTAAAAAATTATATAAATATTATTTTTGAATTAAAATAAATGTGTAATTTATTTTAACAAAAAATATTGATTGTATAATCAATTTAATAAAGAATATCAATTTACACCTTTCGCTGTCTATGTTTTATTTTTGCTCTTTTAATTACTACCTTAAATTACTTATGACTAAATGTATCTAATTTATTTTCATTAATTTCGATATATAAATTTATCTTATTTATATTTAACTTTTCGAGTATTGTAATTGAATTTGTAATTTAATATGTGTATAAATTTTCAATATGTATTCAACTTATTCAGATAATAATTAACTCAAAGTACATTATAGTACTTATTACTTTAAATTAAAATACTACTATTATTTTCAAAACATAAGCATATCGTATTAAACTTATTTATATATATTTCATACTCGACCTAGTATGTTGTAAGTTTGGTTTACATATTATTAGTAATATTTAATTTTTGAAGACTTAAAATTAGATCTAAAATTTTATTAGTACATTTCTAACACGTTTATATATATTTTGTCTAATACACATAAGAAAAAGTCATAATTACTTTACACAATTTATATAAGGAAAGGATTTATAAGTAAATTTTTATTTGTTTTTAAATTCCTAAAATTTAGGAGTTTTTATATATGTAGTTCGAATAAGGAAAGATTTAATGACCAATATTTAGTTGATTTTAAAGTATTAACTATTAGTAAAATAATTAAACTACAATTATACCCAATATAACATCTATTTTTAAAGGATAAAAAAGGCAAACGACATTTCGCTAAGGGGTTACGTGCTAGGAAACGCGATGCGCTTACCTTCTATTGATGCGTATAAAATTATTAAAAAAAATATAAGCCCTTAAAAATAAGATTTTTAAAAATATAGGCTCTTGAATATGATAAATATTGAGCCCACTTAGTCGAAAAAAGTAACGGATGGCCTATCTAAGCATGACAACAACCAAGATAATCTTGAAAGTTTAGTGTTATTATGTATTCTTTTATATTAATTTCATATCAAAATAGTCGTCTAGGTACCATGTATTCTAAGACAAGTTAACTACAAAGAGAAGAAAATTAGCAATAGATAAATTATGTAGTTAAATAATAAAATCCATCGCTAATCTACTTAGTGACAGTATCAGTTATATATTATAAAAAATCATATTAGCTATAAGATGAATTTAGTAACTAATTCATGTATTGTAAAGTTAAATTATGTAACAAACTTTCTTAGTAATACTATTAGGTTCTTTCTACCAAAAAATAGAAGTCCTTTTCCATTTATTTATTTTAACATATGCATTGAAGTAAATTAGGTATTTCTATAAATTAAATTATGATAATTAATTTTTATCACAAATTAATGATTACTATTTTTTTCAACAATAATTACTATTTCAAAATCTAATGTCGTAGTAAATTTTAACGAATTTAACAGCCAAGCTTCTAAGAAAATATTTATGATTTAAATTTTTAAAACAACAAATAAATCATATGAAAGAGAAAAAAAAAAAGGCAAAATTGGTCTTTATGATTAAACAAGGACAAAAAAAAAAAAATCACACAAAAACGTGAAGTTTCCTTGTTGGAAACAAACAAAAAGAATTCCTCCTACGTTTTTGTTTTCAGTTACGTCTTAATATATTGTATCATTATTAGGAGAAGATATCAAACACTAAATTATATTAGATTTTTTTTTATTTAGAACTCCTAAATATGAGGAAAGTTTTTTGATTTTACAATTTTATCCAATGTAAAATATATTTTTAAAGGATAAAAAAGGCGAACGATTGTCAATAAACTAAAAATTATATACCAAAAAAATAAATTATATAAAATAGCAATAGACGTTATAATAAATGCAACACTCATTTAGATGACAAAAGAATGTTAACATTGAGTCAGTTGCTGATTTCAAAATAATCAAGTAACTTCTAAACTTGCAATAATGAATAATTTAGTGAAGTATAGTATATTGTATTTATAATTAGCTATTTTATGTTGTGAGATAATATGCATCTTACCTAATATATTTTCATATATGATGTTCTTAGTACGTTTCTTTACGTTACTTCGACTGCTTTGTCATGACCAGATCTTTTATTTATTGATATTGATATTCCTTAGAAAACATGTTGCAACAAATATAGCCCAACGTTGAGCTATAAAATAAAAGTGTGATTTCATGAAGTTGGTATAAAAGATTTTGAGATAAAGAGGATACAAATTCAACTACCATATATTTATAAATTATACCCAAACTATTATCGGAAAGAAAAGACAGAACAAAGATACTCAATAGTTAAATAAAATAGGTTTCTCCTTTGTTTCTTTCACTTATATGGATTAGATTTTTTTCCTATTCCAATTCAAATATTTTACTTAGACGAATTTATCAAGAGGACTTCCAGTGGCATTGGGTTTCTTCTATATAAAACAAAAAAAAAATTCTACTCTTTATGGTAGGATCCCAAGTGATCGTGGACATTTAGAAACAATAAAAAGCAGAAGAGAATCCTCTTAACTGATGAAAGGAAGAGGGATACAAAATAACCAGTCAATGTAATTTGCAAAAGAAATAAACACAATCACAGATAATTTAATCCACCAACCATCATCTACGGTTTTTGAAGAGCATCAACTTATATAGCTGACAGCAAAAGGATTTGTATAAATCAACGAAATAAAAAGTACCAAATATCAATGACTCTATTCTTAGTTCTCTCAGAATATTATTGCAAAAATCCACGTGAATAACATAGTAATACACATGACTCAAATTCTCTGTTCTGCTTCTTCAATATAGAGATTGAATGAATCTAGTAGCAGCTGCAACTTCGAACTATGATAAAGTTCATGAAGATTTTGGAATTGTAACTCCTTTAATAGAAGCGTTTTCAATATACAAAAAGTCGGATTCATAAACCAAAAAGAATTTGAGTAGGACACCATTTGTTGGTGACCACCGAATGTGAACAAGACTCATATATGATTTGTACTTGCTTACGATATTAACGGGATTTTTTTATTTTTTCCAAAAAGATATGTATATTATAAGTGTTTATATATAATTACAATTTTATCCAACTTAAAACATACTTACGAAGGATAAAAAAGACGAACAACATTTCGATATGGCCTTCGTGCTTTTAATATAGTATAGATATAGATAGATAGATAGATATAGATAGATAATCATTACACCATTGATTGAGAATAATGTTGCGCTTGTCCGTAATTATTTATTGAACTATTATAATTTCATTTTAATTTTTTTTTATCACGTCTAGGTAATTGCATTGTCAACAATTATCTCAGAAAAAAATAGTAAATAATCGGAACACATCTTCTTCTTTTGATGTGTCTTTTTTCCCTTGGTAAGGGATAATAAAGTTATGATGTTGATTTTCATAATAAAATAAGAAAAGATCCTAAACAATAATGTCTTAACTTTTATACCAAAATCTCTGAGAGAAACTTAAATTGCTTATTCCACGTTCTATTGTCTCAAACGGAAACCAAAAAAGCCATATTTCACAATACTAAAATTTCAACTTAATTTCTTTCAAAAAGTCATTGAAAATAAATGGTTCAACTATAATGAAACTTCAATATATTAGTGAGCGGTTGGGACATAATAGTTAATCTTGTGACATAGTCGAGATGCGCCCAAGATAATCCGAACATTACAAGAGATAGAGAGAAATCATAATGTCAAAATTAGCACCTAAGACAACCTTGTTATGTTAATTTTCAAGTTCTATTCCACGAAGACAGCCTAAAACATGAACTGAAACTGTATTTGCCCTATGATGACAATGTTCATCCATGTAGACAACGGGTAGACTTCAAATACTGTGATGATCCGATAGGTCATTTAGAGTTTTAAATCCTAATTTTGTATTTTGAAACTTCAAATATCTCATTTTAGCCTTTCTCGATTTGCGTGCAGAGTCCGTGTCTCTTTCTGGAAGGCTTTTATGTTAAAAATTGATAAAATATAAAATTTTTGCCTCAAAAATATATTTGAGTTGACTTCGGTCAACGTTTTGAGCAAACAGACTCGGATTCGTATTTTGACGGTCCCGGTGGGTGCGTATCGTGATTTGGGACCTGGGAGTATGCCCGGAATTGAATTCGGAGGTCCCTAAATCGAGTTATCGTTTTTTGTCGAAAATTTGAAGTTGAAAGGTTTAATGAATCTAAAGGTTTTACCAATGTTTGACCTTGTTGATACCAGATCAGTATCTTGGTTTCGGAACTCGGTATAGGTCCTACCAAATTTGGTGAGAAACGGAATTGGTTTGACGTGATTCGGACGTCCGATTGTTAAATTAGAAGTTCTAAAGTTTTATTAAAAATTTCATTCGATTTGGTGTCCGATTCGTAGTTCTAGGCATTATTTTTGTGTTTTGATCGCGCGAGCGAGTTCGTGTGAGGTTTTTGAACTTGTGTGCATATTTGATTTGGAGCTCCGAGGGCTCGGGTGAGTTTCGGATAGGCTACGGATGGTTTGAATTTAGAAAATTTGCTGGTTTTTCACTTCTACTGGTTTCTGGTCTAATCTACTTCGCGATCGCGAAGCCACTACCGTGATCGCGAAGGGGGAACTAGGCAGGGGAGGATTTTACCCTATGTGAACGCGAAGGACTGTACGCGAACACGAAGTGGATGTGGGGGGGGGGGGGAGGGGGCTGCCCTTCGCGAACGCGGACAGTGTATTGCGAACGCTTAGCTTTCTGGACCTGGGGTGGAAACAACTGTACTCTAAGCGATCGCGAAAGCGGAGGCCTGGGGGAGCAGCCTTTGCGTATGCGTGGGTTCACTCGCGAACACATAGGCCTTTTGGACCGCTACCTTTCGCGAACGCGGCAGGCCTTTCGCGAACGCGAAGAAGGCCTGACGCCCAGTCATGTAAACATTCCAAAATCGGGATTTATCCCATTTTCATAAACTTTCCATTAGAGCTCGGCCAAGAGGTAATTTGGAGGAGAAATTTCAACACCAATTCATAGGTTAGTATGCTTTAACTCATTTTCTTCCATTTCTAACATCACCCATTAATTTCTAGCCCTAATATTTGTTCTTCCATGGTAGAAAACTAGAAATTTAGGAAGAATTGGGATTTTTTACAAATTAGGGATTTAGACCTCAATTTGAGGTCGGATTCCGAAACTAATTACATAGTCGAACTCGAGGGTGAATGGGTAAATGAGTTTTAGTCCGAACCTCGGGTTTTGACCAAGCGGGCCCGGGGTCGCTTTTTGACTTTTTGGAAAAAAGTTTTGAAATCCTAAATTTATGCATTGTAATTGATTCCGTTAGCAATATTTGACATTATTGAGTCAATTGTGGTTAGATACGAGTAGTTTGGAGGCGGATTCTGGGGAAAGGCCCCGGTAGAGCTTTGAGTCGATTTTTGGAGCGAGGTAAGTGTCGTGGTTAACCTTGACTTGAGGGATTAGGACTTGTTTGTCTATTTGCTACTTGTTTAAATGTTCGGTACAACGTATATGTGAGGTGACGAGTACTTATGCCTTATTATTGGGTTAAAGCATGCGGGTGAGACTTGTTACTTGTAATTTACTTCTTTCTTTGATCATGATATCCATGCTTAGACTAGTTAATTACTAGATTGATCGTTCTTTCTGTATTTATGGGCTATCTGTGATAATTGAGCATTGTTTCTGAAGTTGAGGTTGGTATTGTGGAATTATTGTTGACGTAAGGCTTATTCTTGCTTATTCTATCTTCCTATTGTTATATGTTCACTGTTACACGGTAAAGGGAGAGTGTTAAAGCATGAAAGGAGATGCAGTGCCGTATTTGATAGTTAATTCATGAAGGGTGATGTCTTGCCGTATCTATTGTTTCATGATGATTGAGAGTAAAAGCACGAAGGGTGATGCCGTTCCGTATTTATCATTTTATGAAGAGATTGAGAGTAAAAGCACGAAGTGTGATGCCATGCCATTATTACTGTTTCATGGTGAGACTGAGAGTAAAAGCACGAAGGGTGATGCCATACAGTTTTATTCATTATGTTTATTCGTTTTATTGGGTGAAGGTTTATTGACTGTTTCTTGTTATCATTCCCTGTTGAAGTTACCGTATCTTGTACCCCTTTCGTATGTCCCCTCCTAATAGTACATGTTAAATCCTTATTTGTTGTTATGTTGCACGTATATTTTCGTCTGTACAGGTTTAACTACGTGGGTGTCCTGTCATAGCCTCGTCACTACCTCATCGAGGTTAGGCTCGACACTTACATAGTACATTGGGTCGGTTGTACTCATACTACACTCTGCACTTCTTATGCAGATTTGGGTACTGGTCCTAGCTGTCCGTGAGGCGCATCTGCTCGGATTAGCATTTGGAGGCTCGAGGTAGATCTGTTGGCGTCCCAGACCTTGAATTCCCGTTCCCCTTTCCTTATTTTACTGTTCATCTCGTTCGAGATAGTTGTATTTATTTCAGACTCTTTATGTAGAACCTCTAGAAGCTCGTGTACTTGTGACTCCAGATCCGGGTTGTACTAGATATCAAATTATTATGCTATTTCATACTTCATTTTAGCTTCATTTCTGTCTAATTGGTTAAACTGTTCAAAGTTTTTAAAAATTGGTAAAGAATAACTCTAACGTTGGCTTGCCTAGCAAGTAAAATGTTAGGCGCCATCACGATCTCGAAGGTGTGAATTTCGGGTCGTGACAAGTTGGTATCAGAGCACTAGGTTTCCTAGGTCTCACGAGTCACGAGCAGGCTTAGTAGAGTTTGGAGGATCGGCACAGAGACGTATGTACTTATCTTCTAGAGGCTATGGAGTTTAGGAACAAATTTCACTTCATTTTATTCTCTCATTGATAATTGAACTCTTCTACTCTTGTTCAGATGGCAAGAACACGTACTGCATCTTCAGTTGGACAGCAGCCAGAGCCCCCAGTGGCAGCTCCTACGAGGGGCAGATGTCAAGGCTGAGGTCGCGCTAGCGGCCGAGGCAGAGGCAGAGGCAGAGCTCAGCCTAGAGCTCGAGCGACAGCACCAACTGTGGGGTAGATTTTGATGAGGATGTTCCAGTTCAGACAGTACCTATTGGACCAGCTCAGGTCCCGGAGGGGTTCATCACCACCCTAGTGCTTCAGGACGTTCTACTCCGTTTAGTGGGTCTTATGGATAGCGTGGCCCAGGCCGGTACAATTCCTATAGCACCTGCTGTCTCTCAGGCTGGGGGAGGAGAACAGACTCCCGCTACTCACACTCCGGAGCAGATGGCTCCCCAGTATCAGACACCAGCTGCCCCGCTAGTTGGGGTAGTTTAGCCGATTGTTGTGGCATAGGCCGGTGATAGGCCCGCCATATCTTCTAAGGGCTTATTGTGATTGGACAAGTTTACCAAGCTCTTCCCAGTTCACTTCAGTGGTGGACCTTCTGAGCACCCACAAGACTATCTTGACCGCTGCCATGAGGTGCTGCAGAACATGGGCATAGTTGAGACCAATGGGGTCCATTTTTCTGTGTTTCAGATGACGAGTTCCGCCAAGAGGTGGTGGAAGGATTATGTGTCGACCAGACCAGCTGGGTCACCTGCTCTTACTTGGGACCAGTTCTCTCAGCTATTCCTAGAGAAGTTCCTCCCTATCACACCGAGAGAGGATTACCACAGGCAGTTTGAGCGTCTCCAGCAGGTCAGTATGACTATTACTCAGTACGAGGCCCGTTTTGTGGATATAGCCCGTCATGCTATTCTTCTGCTTCCAACCGAGAGAGAGAGAGGGTGAGGAGGTTTATTGATGGACTCACTTACCCTATCATGCTACAGATGGCCAAGGAGACCGGGGGTGAGATTTTCTTTCAGACGGCTGCTAATGTCGCCAGGCGGATCGAGATGGTTCTGGCACATGAGAGAGGGTAGGGGTCTGATAAGAGACCTTGTCATTTTGGTGGGTTCAATGATGCCTCGTCTAGAGGCAGGGGTACTTTTGGTAGAGGCCATCTTCCCAGGCCGTTTTACTCAGCGCTCCAAGTATCCCACAGTGCTTCAGGTAGTCGCGGCCCTCATATGCCTCATTCCGACTAGCTAGCCTACAGTGAACCACTAGCTCCTATTAGTGCACCTCCGCTCCAGAGTTTTTAGGGTGGTTAATCAGGTCGACAGGGTCAGTTTTAGGGCTAGCAGTCACAACAACCAAGGTCCTGTTATACTTGTGGTGATCTGGGGCACATTACTAGATGTTGCCCTCGGGCACCGGGTAGTCATAACATCAGGGTTCTCGTGCCATGGTCCCGGTACCGGTTGCTTCACCGCCCGCTCAGTTAGCTAGAGGTAGGGGCCAGGCAGCTAGAGGTGGAGGTCAGGCCATTAGAGGTGGAGGTCAGGCCGCTAGAAGTGGAGGCCAGCCAGCTAGGGCCCGTCCTAGAGATGTAGTTCGGAGTGGTGGAGCCCAACCCCGATCTTATGCCTTCCCAGCCAGGCCTGAGGCTGAGTCATCTGACGTTGTTATCACATTTATTGTTCCAGTTTGCCATAGAGATGCTTCAGTTCTATTTGATCCGGGTTCTACTTATTCGTATGTGTCATCCTATTTTGCTTCATATCTGGTTGCACCTCGTGATTCTTTGAGTGCTCTTGTGTATGTGTCCACACCTGTGGGAGATTCTATTGTTGTAGATCGTGTCTATCGCTCATGTGTGGTTACAATCGGGAGCCTTGAGACTAGCGTAGATCTTCTACTTCTCGATATGGTAGATTTTGATATTATCTTGGGTATGGATTGGCTGTCACCTTATCATGCTATATTGGATTGTCATGCCAAGACGGTGACCTTAGCCTTGCCGGGGTTTCCTCGATTAGAGTGGAGAGGGACTCTTGGCCATTCTACCAGCAGGGTTATCTCTTATGTGAAGGCTCGGCATATGGTCGAGAAGGGGTATCTAGCTTATTTGGCTTATGTTCGCGATTTTAGTGCGGAGGTTCCTTCCATGGATTCAGTACTAGTTGTTCGTGAGTTTCCAGGGGTGTTTCCTGCAGATCTATCGGGGATGCCACCCGACAGAGACATTGACTTTTGTATTGATTTGTCTCCAGGCACTCAGCCCATTTCTATTCCGCTATACTGTATAGCCCCGCTAGAGTTGAAGGAATTGAAGGAGCAGTTGCGAGATTTACTTGATAGGGGCTTTATTAGACCTAGTGTCTCGCCCTGGGGTGAGTCTGTGTTGTTCGTGAAGAATAAAGATGGGTCGATGAGGATGTGTATAAATTACCGGCAGTTGAACAAGGTCACCATCAAGAACAAGTATCCATTGCCGAGGATTGATGACTTATTTGATCAGCTTCAGGGTGACAAGGTGTTTCGAAGACTTATTTGAGGTCTGGCTACCATCAATTGAGGATCAGGGCATCCGATGTCCCTAAGACAGCTTTTCGGACTCGGTATGGGCATTATGAGTTTCCAGTAATGTCATTTGGGCTGACAAATGCCCCAGCAACATTTATGGATTTTATGAACCGAGTGTTCAAGCCCTATTTGGATTCCTTTGTGATTGTGTTTATTGATGATATCTTGATCTACTCCTGCTGTCGGGAGGAGCACGAGCTGTATCTTCGGATCATACTTCGGACTCTAAGAGATAGCTAGTTATATGCCAAGTTTTCAAAGTGCGAGTTTTGGTTGGACTCAGTCGCTTTCTTGGGGCACGTCGTATCGACAGAGGGAATTCAAGTGGATCCTAAGAAGTCTAAGGTAGTTCAGAACTGGTCTAGACCCACTTTAGCTACGGAGATCCGGAGTTTCTTTGATTTGGCGGGATATTACCGTCGGTTTGTGGAGGGGTTTTCATCTATAGCAGCCCCATTGAACAGGTTGATCTAGAAGGGTTCCCCGTTCAGATGGTCAGACGAGTGTGAGGCGAGCTTTAAGAAGCTTAAGACTACTTTGACTACGGCGCCAGTGCTGGTGTCGCCCACAGGTTCAGGATCTTACATGGTGTATTGTGATGCATCTCGTATTCGGCTGGGTTCAGTATTGATGCAGGATGGCGGGGTGGTTGCATATGCGTCGCGTCAGTTGAAGGTTCATGAGAGGAATTACCCTGTTCATGATTTAGAGTTGGTAGCCATTGTTCTTGTGCTGAAGATTTGGAGGCACTATCTTTAAGGCGTGTCGTGCGAGGTATTCACGGATCATAGGAGTCTACAGTATTTGATCAAACAAAAGGATCTCAACCTGAGGCAGAGAAAGTGGTTGGAGCTGTTGAAAGACTATGATATCACCATCTTGTATCATCTCGGGAAGGCCAATGTGGTGGCCAATGCCTTGAGTAGAAAGGCAGTGAGTATGGCAGCCTGGCGTACATTCTAGTCGGTGAGAGACCGCTTGCATCAGATGTTCAATCTTTGGCCAATCAGGTTAATATGGAAGATGATGGAGTTTTGAGGATGCAGAGTCGTATTTGTGCGCCCAATTGTAATGACCCGGCCGATTGTTTTGAGAGTTATAGCCTCGATCCCCTATTTACTGCTTCCCCCGTATCATTTTCTGCTTATGCGACTTGCCGGGAGGTTTCGTTTTGGGTTTTAGAGTGTTTTGGGACACTTAGTCCCCAAACGGAGGCTTATGTCTTAGGATTTGGACCGTAGTCAGAACTGTCTGAAGATGACTCCGTAATGGAGTTCCGTCAATTCTATTAGCTCCGTTGGATGATTTTGGGCTTAGGGGCGTGCCCAGATTGTGCTTTGGAGGTCTATAGCTGATTTAGGCTTGAAATGGCCAAAGTTAAATTTTTGAAGATTTTGACTGGTAGTGGACTTTTTGATATCTGGGTCGGATTGGATTTGTGGGAGTTGGATTAGGCTTTTAATGTTGAATATGACTTGGGGCAAAATTTGGGGTCAATCAGACATCGTTTGATAGGTTTCGGCATCGGTTGTAGAAATTTGAAGTTTCAAGTTCTTTAAGTTTTAATTGGAGGGTGATTCGTGATTTAGCACTGTTTGATGTGGTTTGAGGGCTTGACTAAGTTCGTATGGTATTTTAGGATTGGTTGGTATGTTTGGTTGAGTTTCCGGGGGCCTCAGGTGAGTTTCGGATGCTTAACGGATCATTTTTGGACTTTAGAAGATAGCAGATTTTCTGGTATTTTGTTGTAGACATTTATTCATCGCGTTCGCGAGAGAGGTCTCGCGTTTGCGTAGGGCATATGGGAGGCCTGCTGGGTTTGTTCTTCGCGTTTGCGAAGATATGGAACATTAAGGCTACGCGTTCACGATATGGACCTCGCGTTCGCGTAGAGGAACTGTCAGATGGAGTTTCACGCAAATAGCCTACGCGTTCGCGATGAGTGTCCCGCGTTCGCGTAGGGTCAGGCAATGTAAGCTTTGCATTCGCGACCACTATATCGCGTTCGCGATGAGTGTTTTTAGGACTAAAGCAGTTTGTGCTTCGCGAATGCGAGGATGTGGCCGCGTTCACGAAGAAGGAATTACTTGTGCAGATTATAAAGTTTCAAAAACGAGGATTTGGCCATATTTATCAAAACTTGAGTTTGGGAGCTCGGATTTGGATAAGATTTATAGAGATTTTCAAAGATATCAATCAGGTAGTGAATCTACACTTGATTATGATTATATCCCACTAATCTATCATTAATTTTATCATTTAATTTTGGATTTGGGGTGAAAAATTCGAAAAAAATGGGAAGAAGTTCTTCAACTAAGATTTTAGGTTTTTATTGGTTTTGACATCGAATTTGGATAATTTTGGTACGAGTGAACTCGTGAGTGAATTTGTGTTTATATTTTGTAACTTTTACCCGATTTCGAGGCGTGGGTCCGGGGAGACTTTTTAGGGCGATTTTCCAATTTATTGCTTTAGCTTTGATTCCATTAGCTAGATTAGTCTCTTGTAGTTATATTTATGATATGTAATTAATTTTGGCTAGACTCGGGCCATTCGGAGTCAGATATTTGTGGGAAAGGCATTTTTATCGAGTGATTGAGCTTGGTTCGAGGTAAGTGGCTTGCCTAACCTTGTGTAGGGGAACTCCCCTTAGGATTTGGTACTGTTTTGATATGTGAGCGCCGTATACGTGAGGTGACGAGTGTGTACACGGGCTATTTGTCGTAAAATCCAATTTTTACTGAGTAATAACCTATTGCTTCTTATTTGAATTCTATCAGCATGTGTAATTATCTTGTTTAGCTTAGAATAGCATGTCTACGTGTCTTAAATTCTTAACTGAGCTCTGTGCAGCATGCCTAGTGAATTTTCCTGCTTTTCTCTTGACTTGTACTTAGCCTAAACTGTAGGATCTCTACTGTAACTATTATTTTCATTGATTGAGCTGCATATTTATTTTGGGATTACGGAACGATATTCCAGGAGATCCCCCTGCACATTTACTTTGGGATAGTATCCTGGGAGATCCCCTTGCGTATTTACTTTAGGACTACGGAACGGTATTCCGGGAGATCCCCCTACACATTTACGTTTGGGACTACGAGACGGTATCTCGGGAAATCTCCTTTTGCTATTTTTTGTACTATACTGTTATCCTTTCTGTGATTTCCTTCCGGTTCAATTCCAGTCTTTATTTTACTGCGATATTTTTGTTCCGTCTTACTTTATATATTTATACCAGTAGGCCCTGACCTGATCTCGTCACTACTCGACCGAGGTTAGGCTTGGCACTTACTGGGTACCGTTGTGGTGTACTCTTACCTCTTCTGCAGATGTTTTTCGCGTGCAGATCCAGGTACCTCCTACCATCCTCGAGTTTAGTTGCACGGTTGCTGCTGTTCAGGAGACTTCAAGGTACATCTGACCGCGTCCGCAGACCTCAGAGTCCCCCTCTATCCCCTTATGTCGATTCTTCCCTTATTTCTTAAGACATTGATGTATAGAACAGTTAGAAATTCTTAGAAGCTTTTGACTTGCGGTGTTCCGGGTTTTGGGAGAATGGTGTATATTTTGAGAGTTGATTATTGTATAAGCCGAGTAACATCTAATATGCTTATTTAAATTATCCGTTACTGTTAGTTGTTAACTTTAATGTTTTTTTCATTTCATTTCCGCAATGTTAGGCTTACCTAGTCATAGAGACTAGGTGCCATCACGACGGTTCACGGAAGGAGAATTTGGGTCGTGATAAGTTGGTATCAGAGCTCTAGGTTCCTAGGTGTCGTAAGTCACAAGTCGGTTTATGAGAGTCTCGCGGATCGGTACGGAGACGTCTGTACTTATCTTTGGGAGGCTATGGAGCTGTTAGGAAAAATTTCACTTCTTTTGATTCCTTGTCGTACAAAATTGTTGACTTCGAAATTCTAAACTTCGGTCTTTTATGCTCTCACAGATGGTGAGGACAAGTGCAGCCGGAGATGACCAGGCACCCGCGCTCCCTGCTAGAGCCGCCAGAGGCCGGGGTAGAGGCCGAGGACGCCCACGTGGTGCAGCCAGAGCACCAGAGCGAGCTGCTACAAAGGAGCCACCAGTAGCTCCAGTCGGAGCGCAGGCACCTGAGACGCCTACTACTACTACACAAGCTCTTTAGGAGACCCTTGCACAGTTCCTGAGCATGTTCTGTACTCTAGCTCAGGCAGGGTTGATTCCCCTTGCAGCCACATCTCAGGCTGGGAGAGGAGCACAGACTCCCTCCGCCCGCACCCCAGAGCAGCGGGTTCAGGTTGATCAGATTCCAGAGGTTGTATATGTGCCCCATGTAGCCCCAATTCAGCCCGAGGGTGAGGCATCAGTTTGTGAGGAGGAGCAGCGTAGGCTCGAGAGGTACAAGAAGTACCATCCTCCTACTTTCAGTGGCCTAGCGTCAGAGGATGATCAGGGATTTCTGGAAGAGTGCCACCGTATCCTCTGCACTATGGGCATAGCAGAGTCGAGTGGGGTTTCTTTCACTGCATTTCAGCTTAGGGGAGCTGCCTATCAGTGGTGGCGTGCTTATGAGTTGGACAGTTCGGCTGAGGCAGCTTCCCTTACATGGACTAAGTTCTCGGATATGTTTTTAAGAGAGTATGTTCCTTAGAGCCTTAGAGATGCATGCGCGCCGAGTTTGAGCAGTTGCGCCAGGAGGCTATGACTATGTCAGAGTATACAGTTTGTTTCAGTGACTTGGCTAGACATGCACCAGCCTTGGTTTCTACAGTTCGAGAGAGGGTTCATCGGTTTATTGAGGGACTCCATCCCAGCATCAGGACTAGCATGGCCCAGGAGTTAGAGATGGATATCTCGTACCAGCAGGTTGTGAGTATTGCTAGGAGAGTGGAGGGCATGCTTGCTCGGGAGAGGGAGAAGAGAAAGGCCAAGAGGTCTCGAGAGTTTGGCCATTATTCTGGTGCTCGTGCCCCAACTGCAGTTTGACATGGTAGGGGCTATGTGAGTCGCCCTGTTCATTCAACTCTTTCAGCCGCCAGTGGTATTCCGGTTCCTCCTAGGCCCCAAGAGCCTTATTCTGCACCTCCAGTATCTAGAGTGCCTCCTGCACGGGGTGCTTTTAGCGGTCAGTCTAGCAGGCCTAGCCCGAGTCAACCACACCAACCACGCCCCCCTAGAGCTTGTTTTGAGTGGAGCGACACTCGCCATATGGTGGGATTGCCCCAGACTTGGGAGGGGTGAACCTCTAGAGACTTCTCAGCTACAATGTTCTCCACAGTGTCCCCAGGCTATGATTACAACATCACCTACTACTCCACCTGCTCATCCAGCTTGAGGTGGAGGTCGGGGAGGTAAAGGTCACCCTAGAGGGGGAGGCCAAGCCAGATACTATGCCCTTCCTGCTCGTATAGAGGTAGTTGCTTCCGACTCTGTCATTACAAGTATTGTTCCGGTCTGTCATAGTGATGCATCGGTTCTTTTCGATCCAGGCTCCATTTATTCCTACGTGTCCTCTTGTTTTGTCCGGTATTTAGGCGTAGCCCGTGATTCTATGAGTTCTTCTATTCATGTGTCTACACTTGTGGGAGATTTTATTGTTGTTGACCCGTGTGTATCGGTCGTGTTTGATTGTTATTAGTGGTTTTGAGACCAGAGCTGATTTATTATTGCTCAGTATGGTAGATTTTGATATTACCTTGGGCATGGACTGGTTGTCGCCCCATTATCCTATTCATGATTGTCACGCCAAGACCGTGATGCTGGCTATGCCAGGTGTACCGCGATTAGAGGGGGGGGGGGGGGGCTACCTTAGATTACACTCCCAGCAGAGTTATTTCATTTCTTAAAGGTCAACGAATAGTTGAGAAGCGGTGTGACACGTATCTAGCTTATGTGAGAGATGTTAGTATTGATACCCCTATAGTTGATTAAGTCCCAGTAGTGAGGGATTTCCCTGATGTATTTCCAGCTAATCTTCCGGGCATGCCGCCTGACAGATATATCGACTTTGGCATTAATTTGTTGCCAGGCACTCAGCCCATCTCTATTCCTCCATATCGTATGGCACGTCCCGAGTTAAAGGAGTTGAAGGAACAATTATAGGAATTGCTTGATAAGGGCTTTATTAGGCCAAGTGTGTCACCTTGGGGTGCTCCTGTCTTGTTTGTGAAGAAAAGGGATGGTTATATGCGTATGTGCATTGATTATCGCTAGTTGAACAAAGTCACAGTGAAGAACAGGTACCCTGTGCCTCGTATTGATGACTTATTTGATCAGTTACAGGGTGCTAGAGTGTAATCCAAGATTGACTTGCGTTCAGGTTATCATCAGTTGAAGATTCGGGAGCCAAATATCCCGAAGACTGCTTTCAGGACTCGGTATAGTCATTACGATTCCTTGTGATGTCATTTGGGCTAACCAATGCCCCACCAGCATTTATGCATTTGATGTACAGCGTATTTCGGACCTATCTTGATTCCTTCATCATTGTGTTTATTAACGACATTCTGGTGTACTCCCGAAGTCGGGAGGATCATGAGCAGCCCCTGAGCACAATGCTTTAGACCTTGAGAGAAAAGAAGTTATATACAAAGTTCTCAAAATATGAGTTCTGGTTGGATTTGGTGGCATTTTCTGACCACGTAGTATCGAGTAAAAGAAGGTCGAAGTTGTTCAGAGTTGGCCCAGACCGTGTTCAGCTACGGAGATCCGGAGTTTCCTTGGTTTGGCGGGGTATTACCGTCGATTCGCTGAGGGATTCTCATCTATTGCACACCTATAACCAGGCTGACCCAAAAGGGTGCTCCGTTCAGGTGGACAGAGGAGTGTGAGGAGAGCTTTCAAATGTTCAATACAGCTTTGACTACGCCCCAGTATTGGTGTTGCCTACAGGTTCAGGGTCTTATACAGTTTATTGTGATGCATCGCGAATTGGTCTCGGCATGGTGTTGATGACCGTAAGGTGATTGCCCACGCGTCCAGATAGCTGAAGGTGCATGAAAAGAACTATCATGTTCACGACCTTGAGTTAGCAGCTATTGTTCGTGCCTTGAAGATTTGGCGGCACTATTTGTACGGTGTCCCTTGTGAGATCTACACTAATCATCGGAGTTTGCAGCATTTGTTCAAGCAGAAGGATCTTAACTTACGTCAGCGGAGGTGGTTAGAGCTGCTTAAGGATTATGATATCACCATTTTATACCATCCCGGGTAGGCCAATGTGGTGGCCGATTCCTTGAGTCGCAGGGCGGAGAGTTTGGGAGCTTAGCATATTTACCAGCAGCAGAGAGGCCATTGGCACCGGATGTTCAGGCCTTAGCCAACCAGTTTGTTAGATTGGATATTTCTGAGTCGAGTCGAGTTTTGGCTTGTGTGGTCTCCCAGTCTTCTTTTTATGATCGTATCAGGGAGCGTTAGTATGTGACCCCTATCTGCTCATCCTTATGGACACGGTTTAGCACGCTGATGCTAAGGAGGTCACCATTAGGGATGATGGTGCATTGAGGATGCAGGGCAGGCTATGTGTGCCCAATTTAGATGGATTGCGTGAGTTGATTCTTCATAAGGCTCACAGCTCGCGGTACTCCATTCATCCGGGTGTCACGAAGATGTATCAAGACTTGAGGCAGCATTATTGGTGGCATAGGATAAAGAAGGACATAGTGGAATATGTAGCCTGGTGTCTAAATTGCCAGCAGGTGACGCATGAGCATCAACGGCCGAGTGGATTGCTTCAGAAGTTAGAAATTCTGGAGTGGAAATGGGAGAGGATCACTATGGATTTTGCTGTTGGACTCCCACGGACTCAGCGAAAGTTTGATGCAGTATGGGTGATAGTGGATAGGCTGACCAAGTCAGCTCATTTCATTCCTGTGATGACTACTTATTCTTCTGAGCAGCTGGCTCGAGTTTATATCCACGAGATTGTCAGGCTTCATGACGTGCCGGTATCCATCATCTCTAACTGGGATACGCAGTTCACATCACGGTTCTGGAGGGCCGTACAGCAAGAGTTAGGTACTCGAGTGGAGTTGAGCATAACATTTCACCCGCAGACGGACAGGCAGTCCGAGCGACTATTCAGATTCTAGAGGATATGCTCCGTGCGAGCGTGATGGAGTTTGGAGGTTCTTGGGATCAGTTCTTGCCCCTTGCGGAGTTTTCCTACAATAACAGTTATCAGTCCAGCATCCAGATGGCACTGTATGAGGCTTTGTATGGTAGGTGGTGTCGGTCCCCAGTGGGTTGGTTTGAGCTGGGCAAGGCCAGATTATTGGGTACGGACTTGGTTCAGTATGCCTTGGAGAAGGTTAAGGTGATTCAGGATAGAGTTCGCATAGCCCAGTCCAGACAAAAGAGTTGTGCGGATGGAAAGGTTCACGATGTTGCATTCATGGTTGGAAAGCGGGTCTTGCTCCGGGTTTCGCCTATGAAAGGCGCTATGAGGTTCGGGAAGAAGGGCAAGCTGAGCCCAAGGTTCATTGGTCCGTTTGAGGTGTTACGACGAGTTGGGGAGGTTGCTTATGAGCTTTCCTTACCTCCCAGTCTAGCAGGAGTTCATCTGGTATTCCATGTTTCTATGCTCCGAAAGTATCACGGTGATCCGTCTCACGTGTTGGATTTCAGCTTAGTCCAGTTGGACAAGGATCTATCTTATGTTGAGGAGCCAGTGGCTATTTTGAACAGGCAGGTTCGAAAGCTGAGGTCAAAAAACATTGCTTTGGTGAAGGCTCAGTGGAGGGGTCAGCCGGTCGAGGAGGCGACTTGGGAGACCGAGCAAGATATGCACAGCCTTTATCCTCATCTTTTCACCACTTCAGGTGTCTCTATGCTCGTTCGAGAACGAACGATTTTCTTAAAAGGGGGAGGATGTAACGACCCGATGATTGTTTTGAGAGTTATAGCCCTGATCCCCTATTTACTGCTTCCCCTGTATCGTTTTCTGCTTATGTGACTTGCCGGGAGGTTTCGTTTTGGTTTTTTAAGTGTTTTGGGTCACATAGTCCCTAAGCGGAGGCTTAAGTCTTAGGATTTGGACCGTAGTCAGAACCGTGTGAAGACAACTCCGAATTGGAGTTCTGTCGATTCCGTTAGCTTCGTTGGGTGATTTTGGGCTTAGGGGCGTGCCCAGATTGTGATTTGGAGGTCTGTTGCTGATTTAGGCTTGAAGTGACGAAAGTCGAATTTTTGGAGATTTTGACCGGCAGTGGACTTTTTTATATCAGGGTCAGATTGAATTTTCGGGAGTTGGAGTAGGTCCGTAATGTTGAATATGACTTGTGTGCAAAATTTGGGGCCAATCGGACGTGGTTTGATAGGTTTCGGCATCGGTTGTAGAAATTTGAAGTTTCAAGTTCTTTAAGATTAAATTGGAGGGTGATTCGTGATTTTAGCATTTTTTTTATGTGGTTTGAGGGCTCGACTAAGTTCATATGGTGTTTTAGGATTGGTTGGTATGTTTGGTTGAGGTCCCGGGGGGCCTCACGTGAGTTTCAGATGCTTAACGGATCATTTTTGGACTTTGGAAGATAGCAGATTTTCTGGTATTTTGTTGTAGACATTTCTTCATCACGTTCGCGAGAGAGGTCTCGCGTTCGCGTAGGGCATCTGGGAGTCCAGCTGGGTTTGTTCTTCGCGTTCGCGACGTAGTTCTCGTGTTCGCAAAGATATGGACCATTAAGGCTACGCGTTCGCGATATGGACCTCGCGTTCGCGTAGAGGAACGGTCAGATGGAGTTCCAGGCAAATAGCCTACGCGTTCGCGATGAGTGTCCCGCATTCGCATAGGGTAAGGCAATGTGAGCTTCGCGGTCGCGACCAGTATATCGCATTCGCGATCGTATATCGCGTTCGTGATCAGTATATCGCGTTCGCGATGAGTGTTTTTAGGACTGAAGCGGTTTGTGCTTCGCGAACACAAGGATGTGGCCGCGTTCGCGAAGAAGGAATTACCTAGGCAGATTATAAAGTTTCAAAAATGAGGGTTTGGCCATTTTATCAAAACTTGAGTTTGGGAGCTCGGATTTGGATTTTGAGGGATTTTCAGATATATCAATTGGGTAATGATTCTATACTTGATTTTGGTTATATCCCAATGATCTATCACTAATTTTATCATTTAATTTCGGATTTGGGGTGAAAAATTGGGAAAAAATGGGAAGAAGTTCTTCAGCTAAGATTTTAGTTTTGATTGGGATTTTGACATCAGATTTGGATAATTTTGGTATGAGTGAACTCGTGAGTGAATGGGTGTTCATATTTTATAACTTTTACCCGATTCTGAGGCGTGGGACCGGGGAGACTTTTTAGGGTGATTTTCCAATTTCTTACTTTAGCTTTGATTTCATTCGCTAGATTTGTTTCTTGTAGTTATATTTATGATATGTAATTAATTTTGGCTAGATTCGTGCCATTCGGAGTCGGATATTCATGGGAAAGGCATTTTCATTGAGTGATTGAGCTTGATTTGAGGTAAGTGGCTTGCCTAACCTTGTGTGGGGGAACTCCCCTTAGGATTTGGTACTTTTTTGATATGTAAGCGTCGTGTATGTGAGGTGATGAGTGCGTACACGGGCTATTTGTTGTAAAATCCATTTTTTACTGAGTAATAACCTATTGCTTCTTATTTGAATTCTATCAGCATGTGTAATTATCCTATTTAGGTTAGAATAGCAAGTCTACGCGTCTTAAATGCTCATCTGAACTCTGTGCAGCATGCCTGGTGAATTTTCCTGCTTTTCTCTTGACTTGTACTTAGTCTAAACTGTAGGATCTCTGCTGTAACTGTTATTTTCATTGTTTGAGCTGCATATTTATTTTGGGACTACAGAATGGTATTCCAAGAGAACCCCTTGCACATTTACTTTGGTACTACAGGACGGTATCCCGGGAGATCCCCCTGCATATTTAATTTGGGACTATAGAACGGTATTCCGAGAGATCCCCTTGCACATTTATGTTTCGGACTAAGAGACGGTATCTCGTGAGATCCCCTGTTGCTATTTTGTGTAATATACTGTTATCCTTTCTATGATTTCCTTCCGGTTAAATTCTAGTCTTTATTTTACTGCGATATTTTTGTTCCGTCTTACTTTATATATTTATACTAGTAGGGCCCTACCTTACCTCGTCACTACTCGACCGAGGTTAGGCTTGGCACTTGCTGGGTACCGTTGTGGTGTACTCATGCCTCTTCTGCACATGTTTTTCCTGTGTAGATCCAGGTACTTCCTACCAGCCTCGAGTTCAGTTGCACGGTTGCTACTGTTCAAGAGACTTCAAGGTACATCTGCCCGTGTCCACAGACCTTGCAGTCCCCCTCTATCCCCTTATGTCGATTCTTCTCTTTTTTATTCAGACACTGATGTATAGAACAATTAGAAATTCTTAGAAGCTTGTGATTTACGGTGTTCCGAATTTCGGGAGAGTGGTGTATATTTCGAGAGTTGATTATTGTATATGCCGAGCGACATCTCAAATGCATATTTAAATTATCTATTACTATTAGTTGTTAACTTTTATGTGTTTCTCATTTCATTTCTGCAATGTTAGGCTTACCTAGTCGTACAGACTAGGTGCCGTCACGACGATTCACGGAGGGAGATTTTGGGTCGTGATATCAATGTAGATGCACTTCGTGAGTTGATTCTTGAGGAGGCCCACAGTTTCCGGTATTCTATTCATCTGGGTGCCGTCAAGATGTATCAGGACTTGCAGCAGCATTATTGGTGGAGGAGGATGAAGAAGGATATAGTTGCATATGTAGCTCGGTATCTAAATTGTCAGCAAGTAAAGTATGAGCATCAGAGACCTGGCGGTTTGCTTCAGAAGTTAGAGATCCCTGAGTGGAAGTGGGAGCATATCACTATGGATTTTGTTGTCGGACTCCCACAGACTCAGAGGAAGTTCGATGCGGTATGGGTCATTGTGGACATGCTGACCAAGTCAGCGCATTTCGTTCCTGTGGAAGTTACCTATTCATTAGAGTGGTTGGCAGAGATCTACATCTGCGAGATCGTCCGTCTTCACGGTGTGCCCGTGTCTATCATTTCTGATTGAGGTACGTAGTTCACCTTGCACGTCTGGAGGGCAGTACAACGTGAGTTGGGAATTCAGGTTGAGTTGAGCACAACATTTCATCCTCAGACGGACGGACAGTCCGAGCGCATTATTCAAATATTGGAGGATATGCACCGTGCTTGTGTTATAGATTTCGGGGGTTCTTGGGATCACTTCTTGCCACTTGCGGTATTTGCCTACAATAACAACTACCAGTCGAGCATTCAGATGGCTCCATATGAGGCATTATACGAGAGGCGGTGCCGATCGCTAGTTGGATGGTTCGAGCTGAAGGAGGCTCAATTATTGGGTACAGATTTGGTATAGGATGCGTTGGATAAGGTCAATATTACTTCGCATAGCTCAGTCTAGGCAGAAGAGTTATGCCGACCATAGGGTTCGTGATGTTGTATTCATGGTCGGAGAGAGGGTATTACTCCGCGTTTCACCCATGAAGGGTGTGATGAGGTTCCGGAAGAAGGACAAGTTGAGACCTAGGTATATCGGACCTTTTGAGATTCTTCAGAGAGTGGGTGAGGTGGCTTACAAGCTCGCATTGCCACCTAGTTTGTTAGCAGTTCATCAAGTGTTCTATGTGTCTATGCTCCGGAAGTATCACGGTGATCCGTCCCATTTTTTCGATTTTAGTTCCATCCAGCTGGACAAGGATTTGACTTATGAGGAGGCCGGTGGCTATTCTAGCCCGGCAGGTTCGACAGTTGAGGTCAAAGAGTTATCCTTCAGTTCGAGTGTAGAGGAGAGATCAGCCGGTTGAGGCAGCTACATGGGAGTCCGAGTAGGACATGCGGAGTAGATATCCATACCTTTTCACCAGTCCAGGTACTTTCTATGTCCGTTCGAGGACGAACGGTTATTTTAGAGATGGAGAATGTGATGACCCGATAGGTCATCTAGAGTTTTAAACCGTAATTTTGTATTTTGAAACCTCAATACCTCATTTTAGCCTTCTTCAATTTGAGTGCGCAGCCCGAGTCTCTTTCCGGAAGTCTTCTATGTTAAAAATTGATAAAATATGAAACTTTTGCCTCAAAAATCCATTTGAGTTGACTTCGGTCAATGTTTTGAGCAAACGGACCCGGATCCGTATTTTGACGGTCCCGGTGGATCCGTATCGTGAATTGGGACCTGGGCGTATGCCCGGAATCGAATTCAGAGGTTTCTAACTCGAGTTATCACTTTTTGTCAAAAAATTGAAGTTTAAATATTTAATGAATTTAAAGGTTTGACCAACGTTTGACCTTGTCAAAAATAGAAATACAATATATGTCTATTTTAAAGTTGACTTGGAGGAATCTTGCTGTTCTCATTACATGTTCTTAACCAACCACTCCTCCAATAGCAAAATTATAATATTGTCACGTGTTGTTTACAAGTACATAAATAACATGGACTTTCCATGAACTTTTTTTGGGTACTTATATTTATGATTTTTATGTACTAAAACTCAAAAGAAATCTAAAAGAAAGATAAATTTTACCCTGAAAGTGGACGGCAGTCAAATAGTAGCTTAGCTGCCCCATTGCAAAATTAAATTTAGGGTTCTCCACAATTCAAGAAACAAGAGGGGGTCAAGAAAAATGGAGTTACAATTAAAAAGACAGCAGTAAAATCTTACAAGTGCAAATACGATAACAATGTTCAGATAAATCTTAATATATAGTTGTCCAAGTTTTAATGGATAAAATTTATTTGTACTGATGGAAGGTATACCATATAGAATTAATACTGATGGAAGGTAAATACCTTATAGAATTAGAGCCCGTTTGGCCAAGCTGTCAAAATCTGCTTATCTTGAAAAGTACTTTTTTTTAGATGTATTTTTTTAATAGTACTTTTGAAAGAAAAAACTATTTGTGTTTGGCCAATTCATTTAAGAAGTACATTTTGCAACATTTGATAAATAATTTGTGTTTGGCCGATCATTTCAAAAAGTGCTTTTGAGTGTCAAATTACCAAAAAGAATAGTACCAAGGTCGTATAATTCTTTTAAATATAAAAATTAAATATAACAAATATATTAAAGATTTAAATCAATTTTACATATATAGTTTTACTAAAGTATATGATATTATCCAGTGTAATTGCTTATTTTTATATGATGATTTGAATAATTAAAATAACATCATTCAGTATAAATTAGAAGTCTATCCACAAATTACTATATATTGATAATCCATCATGAAATAATAAGTAAAGTCACTCACACATGATAATACTTCTCAACAATTTCATCCCTACTTCTATCACACAACACTTCCATATTAGTAGAAGACTTGCCTCGCATTTCTAAAGGAATATCAGAAGGCTAATCTCCTTCATCAATCTCTGCAGTAATGTCTTCATTAGGCATAATAGTTGAATTCTTTATCGTAAAAGAATATGTCGGATGAAATTATGTAAGCCATGGTAGTTATAACTAGTGATTTTTTGAGTGTCAAACTTGAAAGATGGCATTGAGGGTAAAATAAAAATAATTTTAAATATATAAAAAAATCGTAAAAAAAATAGTTAAGTATGTTTAAGTTCTAATTCAAAAGAGTAACTAATTATTAACAACACATAATGTATAATTTATTTTATTTTTTAATAAATTTAAATTAAAAAGAAACTAATTATTACCTAACCTTTCTTTGTCCTAAAATGACAAGTGGCCTATTTGTGATGCTGTCACTTGACTAAATTGGATTCATTTTCTTCTTCTTTTTAATATTATATAGATAGATTATGCAATGCAATTGTAAATTTATTACCTATTTGTAGGTCATTTTACACAAATCAGATTTGATAACTGTTTTAAAGATTCGGGAACTAATAGCATATAATAGAAGAAATTATAAATAATTATTTGTAGGAAGAGAATTGATAATCCAAAGAAGATGTAGATATATTTGCTTTAGTGTGAAAAAAGAAGAAGATAAGTGGAAAGTTTGAGACATTACACAAAGAAAAGATCAAAAACAAGAAAAGTCAATAAAAAATTTGAAAAGTTACAATATGATTCATATATATGATTTATTTAATAGGATGGTAAAAAACTAGAAAGAAAAATAAAAAAGAAAAAACTAAAATTAGTAAGGGATAATTTGAAAAATATAAATGTTATTAGGCGAGGATAGTTTTTGTGTTGAATAAATTAATTTCTACTTCTGCTTCTGCTTCTTGGAAGAAGCTAGAATTTTGCTTCTTCCCAAAAGCAGAAAAACTGCTTCTGCTGCTGGCAAACAGTATTTTTCTGTATTGGCCAAACAACTTAAATTTTTTAAAAAATACTTTTTTTTGGGCAAAATAGGCTCTTAATCGAGGTCCGGAAGAACCCAATTATAAAAAAAATAAAAAAATATCAATGTGTAGTCTTAAGCTAACAACTGAGAAGTCAAAATAACACTAACCGCTAACGATTTTAAAGTTTTTATTTAGTTTTATTTTTATAAAAGCACTCATAGCTAGCACGCCCTCATTCCAAGCAAGGGAGACAAAAGGAGGAGAGCAATTGAATACTATATCCATTATGACTAAATTCCAAACACTAAGATCATAGATATTGCAAAGGAAAATTTTATATGACAGCTTACTCCATGAAAAGTATTAATGTGCAAATATTAAAATGCGCAAGTCAACCACTATTAGTTAGATGCATGTCTTTTGAGGTTTGAATTCTTGTTATAACCATGGGTTGGGTTGTTAAATTGCAAAAGTATGACTGTTTTAACTAACATATTGGTTTTTTATTTGGTTCTTAATATAGCAATTGACATAAACATTATCACAGGGACAAGTTACGCTCTAAATCGCACAATTCATTGAGAAAAAGAGTGTCCATTGTGCAGTTGCGAAGCTATAATTCATACAATGAAATTCAAAAAAAAAAAAATAAAAAAAATAATCTAGAATATCACGTTTAGAATTTAAACCGATGACCTAAAGTAATTTTTGAACCGCCCTTACTATTAAAGTCGATTTACCCTTATAAAAAGGAATGCAACTGTCACGACCCAAAATCAACTGTCGTGATGACGTCTATCGTGGAACTAGGCCAGCCTCTACTTAACAACTCATCACAGCAAAATAACTTAAAGAAATAAGGACGGAAGCAGTTAACATTAAAGAAAACCTTTTAGGAAAGAGAATAAATCCCAAAATACAATACAATCTAACCTAAAACCGGGGTGTCACTGAGTACATGAGCGTCTAAATCAGAATACAGTCCACTAGAGTGTCTAGAGAGATAACTGAAAATACGACAAATGATAAAGGAGGAGAGTCAAGGCCTGGAAACGCCGTGCAGCTACCTTGATAGTCTCCGAGCTCTGAAACCTCGATCAGCAACCGCCGCCGTGACCGGAATCGCCTGGATTTACACACGAGGTGCAGGGAGTAACGTGAGTACATCCAACTCAGTAAGTAACGAGTCCAAACTTTGGACTGAAAGGCAGCGATGAACTCAACCGGTACAGATAAATAGAAATAACTGTGCAGAAACGTAGGATTACTTTCAAATTAAATAGGCAGCTCAAAACAGTAAAGTAAAGCAGGTCTAGACAGTATAAAGAATCCAACTCTGCTATCTCTACATGCCAATGCACATACTGTATGTGATGCACCATGCTGTCAGCCTCATGTGCTCACGCTCTCAAATGCTCAACCACTCGGTTCTGCATACGGCCCATGCGGCCCAGGAAAGATCCATCCCGGAACATATACATCACTGACTATAAGTCACCTAGTACCGAGGAAGGCCAATCCAGCCCTGTGGAGAAGATCCATCTCCAGGTATCAAGTACTTCGGACAAGATCTATGTCCAGGGAAGATCCATCCCTCAATAATATCAACCACGCTCACTGGGGGTGTGTACATACTTCGGAGGGGCTCCTACACCCCAAGCGCTATCACAAATCAATATAACCGATACGGTGTGCAGCCCGATCCCATAACTGTCACTCATAATTAGGCTCTCGGCCTCACTCAGTCATCAATCTCTCTAGTCTCATCCACTGGCTCACAATGTCATGAAAACTAACCCGGAATAATGATATGATGTATCAATAAATAACTGAGACTGAGATATGATATAAAAATGCATGGATATGACTGAGTATGGAATATCAATGAAATTAGTGAGATGACAGCAAGAAACGACCGCTAAGGGTCCCAACAGTATCGGCATAAAGCCTAAACATGATATCTAGCATGATTTACAGTTCAATTACTTTATCACAGGGTGAGAACACGGATATGAACAAGATAGTGTCACTATACAGTGCCATGGGATCAATTAGGTCACAATTCTCATGGTGCACGCCCGTCAATTGGCATGTGCTTCACCTCAATACCAATCACATAACATATAATTTGGGGTTTCGAACCCTCAGAACCAAGTTTGATTACTTACCTCAACTCGGGCAAAAACCTACTCCACAATTCCTTTTCCCCTCAAATTGACCTCCAAACGTCCCGAATCTAGCCACAAGTAATACAATACAATAAATATAGGCTAAAGGGTCAATTCCACAAGAAAAATACCAAATTATAGCCAAAAATCCGAAATCGGCTCAAACCCGGCCCCCAGGCCCACGTCTCAAAATCCGACAAAAGTCACCCGAAAGCCCATTCACTCACGAGTCTAACCATACCAAATTTACTCAAATCTGATAACAAAATCCAATTCAAAACCTTAAAATTCCAACTCAAGAGTTCTTCCTCTTTTTCTCAAATTTCTCACCCCAAATCACAAATTAGATGATAAAATTAAAGATGTAATCATGGGATTTAACCAAAAACAAGTAAGAATCACTTACCCAATCAACTCCACGAAAATCCCTTCAAGAATCACCTAAATCCATGGTCTCTAGCTCAAAATATGAAAAATGGGTTCAAGCCCTCGTTTTTGAAATTAATACTGCCTGCCCAGATTTTCTTCTTCGCGAATGCGACCGTCCTCTCGCATTCACGTAGACCACTCAGACTGCCTCCCAGATTTACTCTTAGCGAACGCGTCCTACGCTTCGTGAACATGAAGATTTACCAGCTCAACCCTCCAACACCACGCGAACGCGTAGACCAAAGACCTGGGTCCCAGTTGCCTCACTCCTCTTCGCGAACGCGACACCACTCACGCGTTCGCGATGCACACACTACCCTACCCTTCGCGTTCACGTTCGCGTCCTTCGCGAATGCGTTGAACAAAAATCTCACCAGCTCAGAAACACTCTTCGCGAACGCAAGGCTCCTCTCGCGAACGCATAAGAGGAAACCAGAAAAATGCAGCAGCAGATATCAGCTATCTCACTAAGGCCAAAAATGATCCGTTAACCACCCAAAACTCACCCAAGGCCCTCGGGACCTCAACCAAACATACAAACACGTCCCATAACATCATACGAACTTACTCGAATCCTCAAATCACTTCAAACAAAATCAAAAACACGAATTGCACCCTGATTCAAGCCTAATGAACTTTGAAATTTTCAAATTCCACCAACAACGCCGAAACCTATCAAATTTTGCACACAAGTCATAAATGACACCACCAACCTGCTCCAATTTCCGGAAATCTAATCCGACCCCGTTATCAAAATTTTCACTGCTGGTCAAATTTGCCAAAATTTCAACTTTCGCCAATTCAAGCCTAATTCTACTATGGACCTCCAAAACACAAAGCGCTCCTAAGTCCAAAATCACCTAACGGAGCTAATGAAACCATTAAAATTCAAATCGAAGATCGTATACACATAAGTCGACATCCGGTCGACTTTTCCAACTTAAACTTCCAAACAAGAGACTAAGTGTCTGAATTCACTCCGAAATCACTTCGGACCCGAACCAACTAACCCGGTAAGCCATAATACAGCTGTAGACCATAAAAGAAGCAAGAAATGGGAAAACGAGGCTATAACTCTCAAAAGGACCTTCCGGGTCGTTACAACAACAATTCATTTAAGCAAAAATGTCCGTTCTTTTTCGATAGAAGCTTGTTATAATTTAACAAAGGGATTCAAAAGATTTGAACCTGCAAACTAAATCAATTTTTGAACTACTTTTTCCATTACAAAGAAAACTTCTTTTATGTCAAGTGAATGCAAAATTGATCCTCTATGAGAAGATATATTTTTCCTTATTTTTGACAAAGGGGTTCAATCGAACCCCTTTATTGCTGTGTTACCCACGCCCCTACTTTTGTGAACTCCTACCACTTTTTTTTGGAAAATTGTCGTGATCACTGAGTAATAACTTGTAAACTATACAGGATATGTAAATTATACTAAGCAATCTCGGTGCAATGAGCTTTGACTAAGGAGGCTGCTGGTGAGGGGAACCGATCCCAAATTTCTCATATAGAAAATTACTCACCCAACCGACCCAGCCAACCCTTGGAAGCAACTTCTACCTTTTAAGTAGGTGATTCCCGTTCATTTTTCAGAATAATTTTTTACACTTGGGCATTACATAGAAATAGTATACAGACTATTAGCTATGAATATAAAAAAGCACACGAGCTTGAAATATAATAGGATAGAGTAGAGGAAGTTAAATTTAAGTATACTCCATTAGTATGCTGATAGAAATTTTGTCTTTTTTCAGTCCACATGCAGCCCCCTTGCCTCATTCCCATCCTAAAGGGCAGACTAATATTATATCACGGTAACTCCAATCGTTAATTTATGGATGAAAATTATACAACTTGATACACATAACATAATAAAGAGACATTCAAAGCCACCATTACTGACCTATTCTCAAAGTCAACTCCTTCTCCATATATAAAAGAAAGCCCTTCCAAAACCTAAAACCATTATTCCAACTACTCTTTCGTCTCATTTTCCTCCTTTCAACCTCCAAATTATAAAAGTGAAAAAAATGGGAAATACAATATTTTCACCTTGTTGCTACTCCATTTGTCCATCAAGATCATTAATGGTTAACCTATTTTTTCACGATGGAACGACGAGGATAGTTACCGGAAAAAGACTAGCCGGAGAGATAATGTTCAAGTTCATGGTTTGCCATGCCGACTCATTCTATATTGGAAACCCTATTCCCTCCTTAAACATCGATGATAAGCTCAAAAATGCCGATACTGATAGAATATATGAGTCCACCAAACTACATAGAGACCAGGTCCTATATAGGTTTCCACAGATAATACTAATGCAAACACTAAGTAAATGGAACAGGGAACTTTTACGTGGAAAAATTCCCGCTCAAGGGGATAAAAAACCACGACCTACACTGGTAGGATTTCAACTTACTATGAGAAATCTTTAGATTACAACCTATGAAATCTAGGAATTAAACTCTTAATCCCTCACTAACTTGTAATACACATATTATAAAGACTTCAACTCATGACTTACTCTAGTCACGACACAAACACTAAAGGTTTATGGTTTTCAAGGGGTTCCTAATTAAAGCTTCTAGATAAGAAAAGTAGGAATTATAATGAAGAACAATTACAATGTTACAACTCAACTAAGGACATACAAAAGACTTGCTGTAGGAACTGGTTCGTAGTAGTGTTGTACTTTGTTCTTGATGCACTTGAGAATTGAATGCTTGATTGTCAGATGCTTGAATGAATTCTCTAAGTGTTCAAGTGATGCTTTGTTGTAATGTTTATTGTTAATACAACATGGATGACATCACTTGAATGATGTAATCAGTTGGTTGGTCAATGAGAAGTGACTGTTGTACTGTGCTGCACTGTTTGCGTGTACAGTGCAGGCAGTCACTTTCCAGCTGCAGATAGTTTACTTCGTACTGCTGTCAGGGGAAACAAAGGGGATCGGGTCCCTATGTTGATTCTTTATCTTCTGAAGTCATAGCAACTCATATTTGCTCGAGTCCGTTGACTGAGTTGTGTACCAAGTGTATCAGGTTCCTTATCTTGTTCTTTGACAGTAAGTTTGTTAGATCATCAAAACATAAATCTAAAGTACTGTAAACCCATCAATTTCCCTCTTTTTGATAATGACAAACTTTAAAATTTGCAACCATATGTAGAGCAAATAAACGAGATAAAGTAACAGGACTTCACAAGTTCCCCCTGACTTTATGCTTCCCCCATAATCAGATCCCCTGCTTCAATTTATCATATTTCCCCCTTTTGGCATCATTAAAAATACACAAGCAAGCAATCAGCATAAAGAAGTCTAGCTTAGCTAACTCATGCCACATGGGTGCACACAACATGATAGTAAACAGAAGCAAAGAAACATGAGTATTTACAGCAAAAGAGGAGAGTCTCCATTAATTTTATAAAACATAAGCCTTCGCCGTTACCGCAAAGGCAGATTTGGACTGGTAAAAGCAGGAGCAGTACAAGTGAATTCCATCCATACCACAAAAAAAACTACCACAAAGTCATCAAAACAAAAGAGATAAACTGGAAACTGGTCACTGGTCACTGGAGGATTAGCCTAGGGGACAGTAGAGGAAGAGGGCTTAGAAGCGGCAGTAAGAGTGTTGAGAAGGAGACCAATCCGAGCATTTGCAGACATTTGCTCTGCGAGCAGTTTCTCCCTCAGGTTCTCAACCTGTTGCCTAAGATCAGCATTTTCTTTGGTCAGACGAGCAACCTCTGCACTTGATGAACTGGAGAACCCTGGTGCCTCTTGAGCCTAACTTAGCTGAGTCTCTAGAATGGCATTCCTTGCCTTTAACTTCCTGATCTCCTCAGTAGCACTGTTCTGAGCATTAATAAGCCGTGAGATCATCGAAGTGCTTCCTACCCCTCCAGCTTTTTCAACACACTCACATTCCTCTAGAGTAGTTTGCGAGAAGGTCTGCTTCTTGGTCCCCATCTCTTGGGCTATCCCAACGGCACATTAAAGAATTTGAAGACATGTGTGAGAAGAAATCCATAAGGGAGACCATGATTTCCATCTTTGAATGCTGCCACCTTTTGCATATGCTCAATCATTATGGCTGGCAGATTAACAGTGCTGAACCCATCTAGTGCTTCTATCAGATACAGATCAGACTTGGATGTGATGGACCTCCTCTCAGCGCGAGGTAGCAGGACCTTGTTCACCAACTCAAATAGGAGCTGATATACAGGAAGCTAAGCTTTCTTATGCACCCGTTCCCCCCGCTACACTGCTCTCTCCTTAACTATAGCATGCTTAGAGTTTTAGCTACAAACATCTTCTAATAGAAGACAGACCTTCAACAGGAACCTTGAGTATGTATCCTAACAGAGCAGAGTCCATAACAATGTCAACACCATTTACCAATGTACGGATTTGATCAGATTCAACGGTAAAGATGTCTGCATAAAAAGTTTGAACCGCTTCCTCATATAGCTTGGGCACATCCACCTTGAATAGGTGTCCCCAATGTTGAAACTCAACCATCTCAAGCACTTGACGCATTCCAACCATCTCAGAAATCTCAGGGTCAAAAGTACGACCCCACAATACTTTCTAATACCTCAGCTTTTCTTTACCAGATATACTTCCCTTTCTTACCTTCTTCACAGAACCGGGTTCCTTCACATCCTCCAACTTCCTTTTCACAGACATTCCACTGGACATAACTTTCCCACTAGACTTCACTTGCACATCCTCCTAAACATAGACTCCTCTACCACAACTTCCTTCAACTTGTCACTATTCTTCACTAATTTGTCATTGGGTGTTTCAACAGCCTCTTTTGAAGTACTCTCAATAGAGTGCTTCTTTTTATGAGACTTCCTGATCAAGGAACTTGGTTCCTCTGTGGCTTCCTCATCCACTTCTACTACCGAAATGTTCTTGTCACAAACAATCACTCCATTTTCATCGGCTTCTTTTTCTTCTTCCTGCTACTCCTTTTACTCTTCTTCAAGGCAGACTCAAAAGCCTCCCTTTTCTGCAACCTTGTAGTAGGTCGCTTTGGAGAGGGTTCAGGAGTGGCTATTGGCCTCCTTCTGGCAATAAACGCACTCAGAGCAACATCATCCTAATCTTCTTCATCACTAGACCTCATATCAGGAGCCACTACTTCCAAAGGCTCAGCATCAAAGTGAGGAGAAGGAGCAGGGTCGAAACTGACCTAGGAAGAAAATTCCTGACCTGTCTCCTCAAGATAGGGGTCAGGTCCTTCAAGAGGGGTCTCAATAGTCTCTTCTGGTGCAGGATGTTCAATGATCACCATTGCTCCTTCTTCCACTATGGGCCGAGTCCCTTCACCCTGAGACATGCATGGTAGAGGTTTCCTCATTCACTATTCCTTCAGCAGCGATGGCCAACATGTTTTCTATGGCCTCTCTTTACTAAGATTCCATGGGTGTAACAACATCTGAGATGGGAGTACCTTTAGACTGATCAACACCGTCCTCAGAGACCTTTTCTACCTGTGGAGTCTCACTGTTTTCTTCATCTTTGCTCTATTGTTTGGGAATCTCAGGCGACAAAGAAGAGATACTATCGGTTTTAGGGATTTATGAGTTCTCAACACTTAGAGGAAGAGTGTGGCCTGAGGGAGTGGTGAGAGAGATAGAGGGTGAAGGAGAATCAGGTTTAGGTGTTTCAGTTCAACAGCGGTGGAAGGGGGAATGTTGACAGGTGTATCTTTAGGAACAGAGGAGTCGAGGGTTTTCTCTTCAATGGTGGGAAGGATTGTTTGATCTTCAGCCATGGTAGATGATTAGTTTGAAAGTTTTGGAGAGACTGAGAGAGAGAGAGAGGTGACCGCTCAAGGTTTTGAAATTAGAGGGCTTTAATGAGGGAAAAGGCAATTATGAGGGAGAGTGAAACGGATTCTGAAACGGTCGATAGATTTGTGGGATGATGCAACGTTTCAGATGGAAGTGAAAGGATTTGAATGAAAAGACGTGACATACATGATCTGAAAAGGTTGATGATGTGGCACTTAATTTTTGTTTCTTTTGAGATATGTATAAGAAAAACACAAGACTACTAACCTGTGGTACAAGAACCGGGTTCTTGACCGGTCTTTCAAAAATTCTCAACCCTCTTTTTCCGCTCATGCATTGCCTCAACATCTTCTATAATCATCATGCGTGTCTACCTGTAACGGTATAGAAGTGAGTTAGACTTGGCCGGAAAACACTTTAGCTAATTTTACCTGTATGCGATTTTCATAGCCATATAGTAGGAATCAGGTTCTCAATTAGGATTTATTAGCCCCAGTGCCAGCATGTTTCTCTCAAAGTGTTCTCTGCTCAGGGCTTTGGTGAAAATATCTGCTATTTGGTCTTCTGTGCTGCAAAACTTCATACAGATAAGCCCCCTTTCCACATTGTCTCTGAGAAAATGATGTCTCACATCAATGTGCTTGGTTCTTTTGTGTTGGACTGGATTTTTGGCCATGTTGAGTGCACTTGTGTTATCACATAGAAGAGGCACACAGTCACTGTACACTCCAAAGTCTTCTAATTGTTGTTTGATCCATAGAAGCTGAGCATAGCAGGAAGCTGCGGCAACATATTCTGCCTCAGTTGTTGAAAGAGCTACTGAATTTTGCTTCCTTGTGCCCCATGAAATAAGACATGATCGTAGAAAGTGAGCCATTCCAGATGTGCTTTTCTTGTCCACAAGATAACCTGTATAATCAGCATCAGCATACCCAATAAGATTAAAATTGTCACCTGAAGGGTAGTAAAGAACCAGGTCCCGTGTTCCCTTAAGATATCTCAGAATTCTTTTGGCAGCCTTCAGATGAGATTCCTTGGGATTTGACTGAAACCTTGCACATAGTCCCACACTAAAAACAATATCTAGCCTGCTTGCAGTGAAATAGAGGAGAGATCCAATGATGCCTCTATACATTGTTTGATTTACTGGAGAGCCAGATTCGTCCATGTCAAGTCGAGTAGCAGTGGCAATGGGAGTGTCAATCACTTTTGATGCTTCCATGTCAAACCTCTTCAGAAGCTCTTTGATATATTTCTGTTGACTAATGAATGTTCCCTTTGTGGACTGGTTCACTTGAAGACCCAAGAAGAAATTCAACTCACCCATCATGCTCATCTCAAACTCACTTCCCATGAGTTTTGCAAATTCCTCACATAGTGAATCAGTTGTTGCCCCAAAAATGATATCATCAACATATACCTGAACAATGAGCAGGTTCCTCCCTCGTTTCTTCAGAAACAAAGTGTTGTTAATTTTTCTCTTACAAAACCATTTTCTAAGAGAAACTTTGACAACCTCTCATACCAAGCTCGAGAAGCCTGCTTCAACCCATACAATGCCTTGTCCAATTTGATCACATATTCAGGGTGTTCATGACATTCGAAACCTAGAGGTTGCTTTACATACACTTCTTCCTTGAGGAGGCCACTCATAAATGCCCTTTTGACATCCATTTGGAATAGAGTGAATTCCATATGTGATACAAAGGCAATGAGGATTCTGATAGCTTCCATGCGAGCAACCGGAGTAAAAGTCTCATCATAATCAATTCCTTCCTCCTGATTGTAGCCTTGGACCACTAACCTTGCCTTGTTCCTTGTAGTGTTTCCATGTTCATCGAGCTTATTCCTGAATACCCACCTAGTTCCTATGATGGTTCGATTTGAGGGTCTAGGTACCAGGTGCCATACATTGTTCCTTTCGAACTGATGTAGCTCATCTTGCATGGCTGTGATCTAGTCTGCATCTTTTAAGGCTTCCTTAATGTTTTGGGGTTCAATTTGGGAGAGGAATGCTGATAAGGCAAGTGAATTTATGGCTTTTGATCTGGTATGGACTCCTGAATCCAGAGGAGTAATTATGTTGTCAAGAGGATGAGAGCTTTTGTGTTTCTGGTTGGGCACTCGAGCTTCATTTGTAGAGGAGTTGGGCAATCCTGACTGGTTCCATTGTATCCTTCTTTTAGCTACCTGTGGAATACTTTGAACTGCATCAACCACTCTTCATTCAGCTTCAGTGGTTGTAATTGTGGTACCTGGTTCTCTGGCTGATGAGGAAGAGACTGCATTGTCTTCACTTGTCTCCTTCACTTGACTCATCATATCTGCCTTTCCATTTGCCATATCAATGACCTTACCTGGTGTCGATGCCCCTTTTTTTCTCGCGAAATCGGGTTTATGACATTTGGGCGGACAACTCTTTTCCTTTTGGGAATCAGGTTTGCAATATAGAAGAGTCACCACCTAATGATTAAGTGCATTAGGACACTAAAGATGAATTTGATTTAGAAAACCAGAGGTTGGGTAAGGGCTTGAAATTATCTCGAGGGGAAGGTGTTAGGCACCCCTCAAGATCCACTAGTGTGGTTCCCGGCCATGCTATAATTGTGACTTTAAATACAAACAACAAGTAATCAAGCAAGCATTGTAAATACTAGGTAACTTTCACATAACAGTTGCAAATAAAAGAAGTACAAGAGGTTTAAAGAGTGCTGAAATTTGGAAGAAGGCAGTTTTATAATTAAAGAAAGATACACAAGTAAAGGAGAAGGGGTCAAATAACTGGTGCAAGTAATTCGGAAAAAAAAGTGAAAGAGGCGGAAGTTTGGGGAGAAACAGTACTGAAAATCAGACAATTAAAAGAGAGATTTTGCATAATAAGTACAAGTGATTGAAGTAAAACAAGAAGTTAAAGAAACTGAAAACTAAACAGCTTTAAAATTCTGGAAAAAGGAAGTAAACAAGTAAAGAGGGAGGGGGGTCCTAGGTTTATAAATAACACGGATCACCCCACACAACAACCGGTAACCATTTATACACGTGGTGTTATCGCGTGGTCATCATATCCATGTCTACCCTTACCCATCCCGTTAAGGTATTAAATCGCGGAATGGTCTCGTTACTTATTGCATGTTATTACCCGTCCCAATCCTATCAGCCCTGGAGGTATTAGGGACTACTAGTCCTAAAGGGGAGGGAAAATTGGCTTTTATAGTTTAAAGAGGACAAAAGTCTAAGGCGACATTCAAAACATACATGACAAGTATGGGGAAGCACATAACAGATAAGGCTCAAACAAACCTCCTTAAAACATAAAGAACATATAGTTTTAGCATGTCTTTCAGATACTGATTAGGTCTTTAATTAAACTTAAACGTTAAGGCGTGGCTGATTTATCACATATTTTCAGATAAGAAGTCCAAATTAGGCCTGCCCGCTGGTTGTAATTATTAAAGACTGGTGTAGTTAATTAATTACCTAATGGCTTGCCTAGGTGAGACCTACGGGCATGATATCTAGCAATGCGAAGTATACTGATTTTAAAGAAAGCAAACATACACTCTGCAGATGTTGAGTATCGAAATTGTTGATTTTAGGCTTGATTTAGATTTAGTTGATTACCCTTATAGACATGCTTTCTAGGCGTGATTGATTTTAAAACGTTTATGGAAACGCGAGAGTCCTATAGGCATGGTATCTATAATGCGATTTTGTTATTTTAAACCTATAAACCGTTTGCCTAACGATAGATGCAAAATGCATAATTTAAAAGATCCTATAGGCAGGTTATCTATACGATGCAAGAATGAAGAAGCCTATAGTCATGGTATCTATATGAGTGCAGAACCTCAAAGGCATGGTATTTATATATGCATAAGTGCAAAACTATAAGCAGGATTTCTATATGAAATGCATAAGTGCATAACTATAGACATGATTTCTATATGACATGCATAGGTGCAGAACTATAGACAGGATTTCTATATGACATGCATAAGTGAAGAACTTTAAGCAGGATTTCTATATGATATGCATAGATGAAAAGCAGGATGAGATTGTAGGAATAAACACCTAAGAACATGATGTCTACCCACATGCATACATGAGTGACCCTCCCCTTTTCACTATATACCCCCATAAGTTATTACAAATTATTACAACCCAGAATGAATAAAGGAAAGTAAAATTACATCAGAAATTAAAGTACAACCAAGGAGAGCCTAATTTAGACTCCCAAGTCTGAAACATGAAATAAACCAACTCCAAAGATCTGATTTCCAAAGCCTTTCTTATTTTTGGGTGTGTCAGAGTTCCCAGGAGCTTCATGAACTCCGGGCAGTGCTTACACCCAAATAAATTGCAGAATTGAATTAAAGTGCACTGTGGAAGGGCCAGCCCTCAGATGTCCAAGTTCAGAAGGAACTCAAGGCCCCAAAGCAAGGCTCATAGGAGGGGGGCAGAACTTAGAAACTAGGAATGAGTGTAAGTGCAATAGAGGGGATTCTGGGAAGGCCATGGCAGGCTGGTGGTTATACCCAGCAATTAGGAGTGCTGGCAAACCCCTGACCAGCCTGTTAGCCACATTTGTTTGGGAGTTAGGATCCATTAAGGATCGGGTCCAAACATGAGCAGCAATTTGGATACTGCCATACCTGAACCTTAACTCAAACACATAGAGGGAATAGGGGTGTAGGGATTCACAGAAGAAAACAGGTGCAAAGAGAATAATATACAGATTAATCAATGAGTATGGACAGTAAAGTAAACAGGATTGCAGAAGCTGTAAATAAACACATTGGTGTGATGGCTGAAACTAAATTAGGACATACCAGTTTCAGAAGTATGCAGAGAAAAAGTAGTAGTATAGCCCAAATTACAAGCAAACAGCGAGAAGAAACTCAGATGAGAATGTGAAAGTATTAAAATTGAGAGTGTGAGGTGAGTAGTGTAAGCTGAAGGTGTGTAAAAGTATTGAATTCGACGTTGTCTTAAAGAGTATTCAATCGTGTGTCCTTGAAAGTGCAGAAGGGTAGTCCCCTTTTATAGTGCAGAAGGCAAGTAAGAAAAGGTAAGAAAATAGTTTTACAATCAATACATAAAGTCTCCCTTTAGTTAAGGGATTCTGATTTCAAACGGGTAGAAGACAGTTAAGGAAAGAATTTGACTGAAATCTTTTCCAAAGTAACACAAAGAGGGTAAATACATAGGAGTTTATTTAAGGAAAAAAAAAGTCCAGTGGTACACGGTTCGTGAAAATAAGGAAGAGAACCAATTAAACAGTTAGTAAAATCAAAATCGCAGGCTTTGTTCGAATGAACCAAGTCAGGAAAAGAGAGGAAAGGGTTTTACTTAAGGAAAATCAATAACAATCAATCAAACCTTACTAAAAGGAATTCGGAATCAATCCTAATTGGTAAAACCTTTTTGAAAGAAGAATTTCTCATATATAAGGCACACAAATATCAAACTAGAAAGAGTTGTCATGCTGATTAGAAAATACTATCATAGAAACAGTCATAAAAAAGGTTCAGGTCCAATTTATAGTCTCAGAATGAGTCTGAGAGTTCAGGGTTTCAAAGTAGAACCCCAGTCCAAACACAAAATCGAACTTGCCAAAGAAACCCCCAAATTCTAGGGTTTTCACTCGAATCAGGCACAGAGATGAGAAGGCAAGCCATTGAAACAGACTCAGAGGTCTCTTTCAGAGACTCATAGGAGACCAACAAACATGATAGCAGGTTTGAAAGCATAAAGAACATGTTTGAGAAAAGCTTCGGAATTTAAGCAAGTTTAGCAAAGAAGAAGTGATGTAAACTTAAGAAACAATAATGGAAGCATGCTTAGAACTCAAACAAAGTCAGCTAAAGCAAACAAAATTTAAGAACTCAGTAGGAAACACGTATAGTAGAAAAATACTAAAAATATAGCAAAGAAAAGATAGAAGAACATAAAAAAGATTAACATGCGAGCCTAGTCTAAAGGCACAGTAGAATACAAAGATATAGAAGAATCGTGTATAGTAGGAAGAAAACGGAAGAACAACACATGCGTGGTAGAGAAGGAAAACACACAAGCATAATATAGACAAACACACATAAAGAAAAGAATCAGAAAGATGTTTTGAAAACCTTTCAGAAACCCTAAATCGAAGAGAAAGAATTTTGAAAGAAAAGATTGGGGAAAACACTTAAAAAATACAGTAGAACACAAATATATCACAGATCTAAGAAAACAAACAAAGAAAAACCTCAAATAGCCTAGGATTTCGGAGAAACCCTGGAAATGAGAAAGGCTCGAAAGAAACTCCGATCTGGAGTCGGATGAGGTGGGAAATAGGCTCCTAATGCTTGAATACTCCTGAGCATGGCCGGAGAGGCCATAGAACCATAGATCTAAGAAGGTATGAAAGAGAATCATCGAGGTCAGACCTCAAAGCATCGTACACCCATGGTCTAATGGTGGAGGGGGGTGAGTACAGACCATCCATGGCCTGAGAAGCTCTGGATTCCGGTGAAAGTACGGTGGAAAAGGGTCGGAGACGGTTAGGGTTCCTTCGAGAGAATTTTGGGAGTGGAGAGTATTCAAGGGCGGCGGACTAAACGAAATGGGGGGATTAGGGTGGGGTTGGTGAATTAAAATGGAAAGGGGTGATCCTGGCCGTTGATCAAAATGATCAACGGCCTGGATTGAAAGAAAATTCGGGCGGGTTAAACAAATGGGTTAAGGGGTTGGGTAAAATTGGAATTGGGCCGGTCCAATTGGGGTTAGGATTGGGTCAATTTGAGGGCTAAAATTGAAATGTAAATAGGCTGTAATTGCAAAGAAATGAGGCTAAATGTTAAATAGCCAGTTTTCCCTTTTTTTTTATAAAAATAGTAAAAATGATTTTAAAAGCAAATTAAAAGTACTGAGTCAGTTAATAACACATAACTATTAATTTAAAAATGCTGGAACCAATTTTTATAATTAAAATGCTATTGAACTTAAAATAGGCTAGAATTGCAATTATATGCAATTTAGCTTTTTTTTAAAAATACCAAATAAATTTGTAAAAATGTGCAGAAATCACCTTAACTATATTTTGGTGTAAAGATGGGAATAAAAATAAATTATTCACCAAAGTTGATATTTTTTGGGAATAATCACTGATTTTGTACTGCTAAAATGGACAATAACTTGATTCTAAAAATCTTTAAAAAAAATTGGGAAAATACCAAAATCCTTAGGCATGCTTATATATGCATATATACGTTATTTTGAAAGTGTTTCGTATATAAAAAAAATACATAGGGAAAAATTGGGTATCAACAGCTGCCCCTCTTTACCCGGGAAGGATGGAAGAGTTGTCGGGTAAAGATATGATGGCCAATTTTGACCGAACACAATGGTTTGAAGCGATTGACCGTGCTCTAGTTCCTGAGCTGCCTACATATCCCTGGTCTTACAGGAATCAGGCCGTATGTAGTTCGGGATCCGTCGGCGGAACATGCCGATGGAGATTTTTCAAGAACGGACGAGATATTCGGGTTGGGGTGGTGGTTATGAGTTTAGTAGGGCTGCGGGAACGGGAGCGGGATCGCTCCTGCTGGGATGGACGTTGCTCGCCGGTTTACCTGCAAATAAACAATACGAGCACATATATTGTGCATAAATTTAAACGTGGTGCAAGTTCCCGTTGGACCATGAATGTTGTCTTTGGATGGTTAGGATGACGTCCTCGGACCATGATGTCCTGGGCCATGAAGCATATAATAAAGGACTCGCAGGCTATGAAATGATGTTCTCGGGCTATGAGAATGATGCTTCCGAACCATGATGCATTTGAATAATGATATGCAAAAGATAAAAGGGGTCCTCAGGCCATGGCATGGCATTCTCGGGATATGAAAATGGCGCCTCCGAACAATGATGCCTTTGGACAATTTGGCGATTTTTCAGCCCATGGAGTGCAAAAGGTGGCGATCTTTCAGCCGATGCAAGATTCAAATGGAGTGGCGACATGCAAAATGTAAATAAAATATCGATCTTTCAGCCGATGCAGGATTTTAAATGAAGTGACGATATTTCAGCCATGCGAAAAAATGTAAACAAAATGGCGATCTTTCAGCCGATGCAGGATTTAAATGAAGTGGCGATATTTCAGCCATGCGAAAAATGTAAATAAAATGGCGATCTTTTAGCCGATGCAGGATTTAAATGAAGTGGCAATATTTCAGCCATGCATATGGAGATAGAGCTTAGTCTCGGAAGGCAGAATAGTAGCCTTATACAATGCAGGAAATGCAAGTGGAGACAGGGCTTAGTCTCGAAAGGCAGAATAGTAGCCTTATGCAATGCGGGAAATGCAAGTGGAGGTAGAGTTTAACCTCGGAAGGCAGAATAGTAGCCTTATGCAATGCGGGAAATGCAAATGGAGGTAGAGCTTAACCTCGGAAGGCAGAACAGTAGCCTTATGCAATGCGGGAAATGCAAATGGAGGTAGAGCTTGACCTCGGAAGGCAGAATAGTAGCCTTATGCAAAAGATGAAAGTAAAATATTTCTTAGCTGATGGCTGATAGCTGGTTGCTGATTGTGATATTGTGGCTGCTGGGGATATTGTATGCGGATAGCGATAATTTTGAGAGTCGTATTCCTGAGCAGTAGGAGTGCGTAATATATAAGCTTGTGACTTGGGTGCCTGCATCCAAAGAAAAATCGTGAGTTTTGTAAAGGGAATGGTTAGTTCGTGACCCCGCTGCCTTTGCTTGATTGGTTCGGCTCTGATTTGGTGATACTGTGGGTATCCTTGGGGTAGCATTGCTAAACAAAGCAATTCTGACAATAAACATGCATGAGTTTGTTAAAGATATGACATACGTATATATTTAAGAAATAGTTTTTAGATGAACCGACGACTGTGACGTGGTTCGGGACATTGCAACCTCTCCTACTGCGGAATTTTGAGGGTCCTCCTCAAAATTCTGCCCCAGTTTAATGGGTTGATACTTCTGACAGCTGTTTGCGATGATCGGCTGAAGTTACTTCGGAATTTTGAGGGTCCTCCTCAAAATTCTGCCCCAGTTTCCAATTGCGGGGGAAATGACAAATTTTTTATTGAATTGTGACCGAACCCATAAGGCTGCCTACGTATCCCCTCTTAAACAAGAATCAGGTCCGATGTAGTTCAAATTACATAAGGAAATCATAAACGGTTACACATAGTATCGCTTGACTGCATCTACATTGATTGGCTTTGGCCAAACTTCTCCGTCCATTTCTGCAAGAATGAGGGCTCCTCCTGTCAGGGCCCGATGAACCATGTATGGACCCTGCCAATTGGGAGAGAACTTCCCTTTGGCTTCATCTTGATGTGNAAAAATTGACCTTAACTATATTTTTGTATAAAAATGGGGAATAAAATAAATTATTCACCAAAATTGAAGATTTTGGGAATAATTACTGATTTTGTACTGCTAAAATGGACAATAAATTGATTTTAAAAATCATTAAAAAGTTGGAAAAAATTACTAAAATCCTTAGGCATGCTTATATATACATATATATGTTATTTTGAAAGTATTTTGTATATGTGAAAATATGCATGGAAAAATTGGGTATCAATAGCTGCCCCTCTTTACCCGGGAAGGATGGAAGAGTTGTTGGGTAAAGATATGATGACCAATTTTAACCGAACGGGATGGTTTGAAATGATTGACCGTGCTCTGGTTCCTAAGCTGCTTGCATATCCCTGGTCTTACAGGAATCAGGCCGTCTGTAGTTAGGGATCCGTCGGCGAAACATGCCGATGGAGATTTTCAAGAACGGACGAGATATTCGGGCTGGGGTGGTGGTTATGAGTTTAGTAGAGCTGCAGTAACCGGGTTGCGGGATCGCTTCTGCTGGGATGGCCGTTGCTAGCTGGTTTGCCTGCAAATAAACAATACGAGCGCATATATTGTGCATAAATTTAAACGTGATGCAAGTTCCCGTTGGACCATGAATGCTGTCTTTGGACGGTTAAGATGACGTCCTGGGCCATGAAGCGTATAATAAAGGATTCACCGGCTATGAAATGATGTTCTCGGCCTATGAGAATGATGCCTCCGAACCATGATGCCTTTGAATAATGCTATGCAAAAGATAAACTGGGGTCCTCAGGCCATGGCATGGCGTTCTCGGGCTATGCAAATGGTGCCTCCGAACAATGACGCCCTTGGATAATTTGGCGGTCTTTCAGCCCATGAAATGCAAAAGGTGGCGATATTTCAGCTGATGCAAAATTTTAATGAGGTGACGGTATTTCAGCCGATGCAGGACTTGAATGAAGTGGCGATATTTCAGCCATGCAAAGTGTAAATAAAATGGCGATCTTTCAGCAGATGCAAGATTTAAATGAAGTGGCGATATTTCAGCCATGCAAACTGTAAATAAAATGGCGATCTTTCAGCCGATGCAAGATTTAAATGAAGTGGCGATATTTCAACCATGCAAAGTGTAAATAAAATGGCGATCTTTCAGTCGATGTGGATGGAGACAGAGCTTAGTCTCGGAAGGCAGAATAGGTAGCCTTATGCAATGCAGAGAACTCAATGGCGATCTTACAGTCGATGTGGATGGAGACAGAGCTTAGTCTCGGAAGGCAGAATAGGTAGCCTTATGCAATGCAGAGAAATGCAGATGGAGACAGAGCTTAGTCTCGGAAGGCAGAAAGGTAGCCTTATGCAATGCAGAGAGATGTAGATGGAGGCAGAGCTTAACCTCGGAAGGCAGAAAGGTAGCCTTATGCAATGCAGAGAAATGCAGATGGAGACAGGGCTTAGTCTCGGAAGGCAGAAAGGTAGCCTTATGCAATGCAGAGAAATGCAGATGGAGGTAGAGCTTAACCTCGGAAGGCAGAAAGGTAGTCTTATGCAATGTAGAAAAATGCAGATGGAGACAGAGCTTAGTCTCGGAAGGCAGAAAGGTAGCCTTATGCAATGCAGAGGAATGCAGATGGAGGTAGAGCATAACCTCGGAAGGCAGAATAGTAGCCCTATGCAAAAGATGAAAGACGAATAGTAATAAAAGACTCTTAGCTGATAACTGACAACTGGTTGCTGATTGTGATATTGTGGCTGCTGGGGATATTGTATGTGGATAGCGATTGTGAAGCAATAATTCCGAGAATCATATTCCTGAGCAGTAGGAGTGCGTAATATATAAACTTGTGACTTGGGTGCCTACATCCAAAGAAAAATCGTGAGTTTTGTAGAGGGGAAAGGTTAGTTCCGTGGCCTCGCTGACTTCGCTTGACCGGCTCGGCTTCTGATTTGGTGATACTGTGGGTATCCCTGGGGTAGCGTTGCTAAACAAAACAATTCCGATGATAAATATGCATGAATTTGTTAAAGATATGGCATATCGTATATATTTAAGAAATAGTTTTAGATGAACCGACGACTGCGACGTGGTTCAGGACATTGCAACCTCTCCTGCTACGGAATTTTTAGGGTCCTCCTCAAAATTCTGCCCAGTTTACTGGGCTGCTGCTTCTGAGGGTTGCTTGCGATGATCGGCTGAAGTTACTTCGGAATTTTGAGGGTCCTCCTCTAAATTCTGCCCCAATTTCCAATTGCGGGGGAAATGAAAATTTTATTGAATTGTGACTGAACCCATAAGGTTGCCTACGTATCCCCTCTTAAATGGGAATCAGGTCAGACGTAGTTCAAATTACATCATAAAGGAAATCATAAATGGTTAGACATGTATCGCTTCATTGCATCTGAATTAATCGGCTTCGGCCAAACTTCTCCGTCCGTTTTTGCAAGTATGAGGGCTCCTCCTGTTAGAACCCGGTGAACCATGTACGGACCCTGCCAGTTGGGAGAGAACTTCCCTTTGGCCTCATCCTGATGCGGGAAAATCTTCTTTAACACCAGTTGCCCTGGTGTAAACTGTCTTGGTTTGACTCTCTTGTTGAAGGCTCGGGACATTCTGTTCTGGTAAAGTTGACCGTGGCAAAATGCATTCATTCTTTTTCCATCTGTAAGAGCTAACTGCTCGTAGCGACTCTTTACCCATTCTGCATCGTCGAGTTCTGCTTCCTGTATGATCCTCAAGGAAGGAATTTCTACCTCGGCGGGAATGACCGCCTCTGTACCATAAACCAGCATGTAGGGAGTTGCCTCGGTTGATGTGCGGACTGTGGTGCGGTACCCCAATAAAGCAAATGATAATTTCTCATGCCACTGCTTATGCTTTTCTATCATCTTCCTTAGAATTTTCTTGATGTTCTTGTTGGGCGGCTTCTACGGCTCCATTCATCTGAGGCCTGTAAGCTGTGGAATTCTTGTGTTTGATCTTGAGGGTTTCACACATAGTCTTCATCAAGTCACTGTTGAGGTTGGAACCATTATCAGTAATGGTTGATTCTGGAATCCCGAATGACAAACAATACGGTCACGGACGAAGTCGGCCACGACTTTCTTAGTCACTGCTCTGTAAGATGCTGCTTTAACCCATTTGGTGAAATAATCAATTGCTACTAGGATAAACCTGTGCCCGTTTCATGCGGCAGGTTCGATTGGTCCAATAACATCCATTCCCCATGCGGCGAATGGCCATGGCGAGCTTGTTGCATTAAGCTCATTTGGAGGCACTTTTATCATGTCTGCATGGATCTGACAGCGGTGGAACTTTCGAACATACTGGATGCAGTCTCCATAAACATCCAAAAATAACCTGCCCGGAGTATCTTCTTGGCTAAGACGAAACCGTTCATATGTGGACCGCAGGTCCCGGCATGAATTTCTTCTAGCAGTTTAGATGCTTCCTTTGCATCAACACACCTTAGCAAACCCAAATCCGGAGTCCTCCTATACAGGATTCCTCCGCTGTGAAAGAAGTTGTTGGACAATTTACGAAGTGTGCGCTTCTGAGTAGCATTTGCAAGCTCTGGATATTCTCCTTTGGCTAAATACTCCTTGATGTCGTGAAACCAAGGCTTTCTGTCTGCTTCTTCCTCGACATGAGCACAGTAAGCTGGCTGATCATGAATCTTTACTGGAATAAGGTCTATGAAGTTCTTATCTGGATGCTGAATCATAGATGATAGGGTAGCCAATACGTCGGCAAACTCATTCTGGACTCTAGGAACATGCCGGAATTCTGTCTTTGTGAACCTCTTCCTCAACTCCTGTACATGATGCAAATACGGGAGTATCTTGGAGTTCTTAGTCGCCCATTCTTCTCGGACCTGATGTATAAGCAAATCCGAATCTCCAATCACTAGCAACTATTGGACGTTCATGTCAATGGCGATCTTCAGCCCTAAGATGCAAGCTTCGTACTTGGCCATATTGTTGGTGTAGGGGAACCTGAGCTTGGCGGATACCGGATAATGCTGACCGGTTTCTGATACTAGGACTGCCCCTATGCCAACTCCTTTAAAATTTACTGCTCCATCGAAAAACATCCTCCAACCATCATAGGATTTTGCAATGTCTTCTCCTACAAATGATACCTCTTCATCAGGAAAATACGTCTTCAGGGGTTCGTATTCTCTGTCCACGAGATTCTCGGCAAGATGGTCTGCTAGTGCCTGTCCTTTGATTGCTTTCTGAGTTACGTAGACAATGTCTAATTCACTCAGCAGGATTTGCCACTTGGCTAGCTTGCCAGTAGGCATGGGCTTTTGAAAGATGTACTTCAGCGGATCCATTCTTGAGATGAGGTATGTGGTGTAAGCACAGAAATAGTGCCTCAACTTCTGAGCTACCCAAGTCAAAGCACAACAGGTGCATTCCAACAAAGAATACCGGGCCTCGTACGGGGTGAACTTCTTGCTGAGATAATAGATGGCCTACTCTTTTCTCCCCGTTTCATCATGTTGCCCCAAGAACACAACCAAACGCTCCATCTAGTACCGCAAGGTAGAGTAACAGGGGTCTACCTGGCTCGGGCGGAACCAAAACTGGCGGTGCTGACAAGTACTCCTTGATTCTGTCGAAGGCTTTCTGGAAGTCGTCGGTCCATTTGGTAGCGGCGTCTTTCTTCAGCATCGTAAAGATTGGCTCACAGATGATAGTAGATTTTGCTATGAACCGGCTGATGCAGTTAAGTCTCCCCAAGAAACTCATTACTTCTTTCTTGTTCTTTGGCGGTGGCAATTCTTGGATAGCTTTGACCTTTGATGGATCCAATTCTATCCATCGGCGACTCACAATGAACCCAAGCAATTTTCCAGCTGGAACCCCGAATGCACATTTTGCGGGGTTCAATTTCAGGTTGTACCTTCCCAGGCTATTGAAGAATTTCCTTAAATCTTCCATGTGATCAACGGCTTTCTTGGACTTAATGATGACGTCGTCTACATACAATTCGATCTCCTTGTGTATCATGTCATAAAAAATGGTGGTCATGGCCCTCATGTAGGTGGCCCCTGCATTCTTTAACCCAAACGGCATCATCTTGTAGCAGTACATTCCCCACGGCATAATGAAAGCCGTTTTCTCAGCATCCTCTTCATCCATCCATATCTGGTGGTATCCAGCAAAACAATCAACGAATGACTGCAGCTCATGCTTGGCGCATTTGTCAATCAAGATGTGTATATTCGGCAAGGGGAAGTCGTCTTTTGGACTGGCCCGGTTGAGATCTCGGTAGTCGACACAGACTCTGACCTTCCCATCCTTCTTCGGTACTGGCACAATATTGGCTAACCATGTCAGATACTCTACTACCCTGAGAACCTTAGCTTTGACCTGCTTAGTGACTTCTTCCTTGATTTTCAAACTCATGTAAGGTTTGAACTTTCTGAGCTTCTGCTTCACTGGTGGACAGGCCGGATCAGTCGGCAATTTGTGAGCCACAATGGATGTGCTTAGACCAGTCATGTCGTCGTATGACCAGGCAAATATGTCTTCATACTCTCTTAAAAACTCTGTATATTCTTCCTTCTCTGATGGTGACAAATGAACGCTGATTCGTGTTTCTTTGATGCTTCCGGCATCTCCCAGGTTGATGATTTCGGTCTCGTCCAGGTTGGACTTAGGTCTATTCTCAAAATTCTCAACTTCTTTAACAATTTCTTCCGGTATATCATCTTCCTCTAAATCTATGTCCGTTTGTTGCGTTGTCTCGTTGCAAGTCACAGTCATCGGTTCATCAAGATAAGTAATAGTAATGCTGTATAAGTAAAGTAATGAGAGAAAATAATAAGAGTAAGATTTATAAGAAAACTGAATTGCTTTTGATAAATTCCATAAATGTTTTAAACATTGGAGCTCTTTCTTGCCAAAACAAAAATGCGAAAGGAAAGTAAACTAGTAAAATAAGATAATGCATGGTGTTTGTTCAGCCTTGCTACCCCGAAGCACGCCGGGCTCTGGTGGTTTTGACGGTCCAGTTGTTGAGGCATGCTCCTCCGCTTACAGCCTGTATGGAAGGGCCTTCCTCCCCCTCCTCCTAAAAAATAACACAGCAATCCATGTCATCATCTTCTAGGAACAAGTTCCTTATTGCTGCTAATGCTTCCTCTTCTTCTGACCCGTAGATAACCTCGGCCAGTTGGAAAGTCTGTTCCAAACGCGGTATTGGTTTCTCCAACGGATAGTAAGGACCGTGCCAGGGTGGCGACCATTCATTGAATTCCTTCCAGGTATACTCATATCCCAATCCGAAGGTGGTGCCGTGCTTCTTGAGTTTGATGGGCTTAGCGATTCCTTGGAGATTTTTTCCAAGTCCCTTGCTAGGTTCATACCCGCTCCACTTCAATATGCTTCAATTTTATTATCCCACCACTTATCTTTATCGACGGCGTTGACTCGTTCGATGTGGTGGTAAGTTTCTCCGCCTATCCTTCTTCTTCCTCCGATTTCTGGGATGGTCTGGCGACTGTATATGGGATTGCTACTGTCGCCATGAGTGATCACCTCCTAGTGGTTCCACTCAAACTTCACTGCCTGATGTAGTGTTGATGCCACGGCCCCGGCGGCATGAATACATGGTCGTCCCAACAACAGATTGTAAGATGCCGGTACGTCTATCACTTGAAAGTCAACATCCAACCAAGTGGGCCCCATCTGCAAACATAAGCTAATCTCCCCAATAGTGGACCTTTGAGAACCGTCGAAAGCCTTAACGTTGATGGCCCCGTCCTTGATTTCATGCAGCCCTTTTCCTAATGTCCTGAGTGTTACCAACGGAAAAATATTAAGACTGGACCCTCCATCGACCAGGATCCTGGTGATAAAATAATCTTTGCACTGTACGGTGATATGCAATGCCTTGTTGTGACTCAACCCTTCTGTTGGTAGCTCATCTTCATGAAAAGTGATTTTGTGACTTTCCAATACCTGACCCACCATGTTTGCGATTTCTCCTCCAGTGATATTGCTTGGTACATATGCCTCACTCAGCACTCTTAATAAGGCATTCTTGTGTGCATCGGAACTCTGTAGCAAAGCCAGGATAGAAATCTGCGCCGGTGTTTTGTTCAACTGATCACTGGCTGAGTATTCCTTCGCTTGTATCTTTCTCCAGAGATCATCGGGCTCGGTTTCAGTGATGGCTTGTTGCCCAGAGGTATGCTTACTTGACTCAACCAAGTGTTCCGGAGTATAAACCCTGCCGGTTCTTGTCATACCCTATGCCACAACCGTTTCCCCGAACTTGGCTTTCCCCTTCCTTCTTGCCTCGGTTGTGTAGTCCCATGGTATGGCTTTTGCGTAGAAGGGTGTTACGGCTATCATTGCTACTGGAATGGGCACCCTTGCTTTGGAAGGTAATACAGCAACTTCAAATGGCTCAAGCGCCTTTGGGGACCCAAACTCGACCTCAATTGGTGTTGGCGTCTTTGTAGAGGCTGGTGTTTCAAACTCAAGTGGTATGGACATGTTCACCTCGGCATCTCCAGAAGGCTGAATTTGGACTACAATCGGATTAAGAGTGACTGTTGGCTTCTTTGGATCGTCGCCTTCTGTGATCAAACCGATCGATCCCTTGGGATCCCAATCATCCTCTATTTCAATCATGTGAACACCTCCACCCTTGTGGTCTGGTAGAGGGTTGTTGCGGACATTCAGAGCAGGCTCCTTTGCCATGATGATCTTGTTGTCAATCAAATCCTGGATCTTGTCCTTCAGGGAGCGGCATTCATCAATAGTATGCCCCTTCATGCCAGAATGGTATGCACAGGTTTTATTTGGGTTGACCCGTGGGAAGGGTTTTCAGGGGCTATGGCAGGGATAGGGGTGACATAACCAGCAGCTTTGAGTCTTTCATACAGCTGGTCGATTGGTTCGGCAATGGCGGTATACTGTTTGGGAGGTCTGCGGTCGAAATTTGGTCGGGGTCTAGGAAAGTTTTGGCGAGGGGGAGGTGATTGATAGTGGGATTGTTGAGTGTTGTAAGCTTGGTAGACGTGTGCGGGCTGGGAATATCTGGGTGAAACAGGTTGGTATGTAGGAGGTGGAGGCGATTGATGGGTAGGCGGTGGTGTTTGGTAGGAGGGTGCGGGTGTTTGGAAATTTGGAGTGGGCTGATATGTAAGTGGAGGTATTGGGTAAGTTTGGTATTTGACAGGTGATGTGGTTCTCTGTGCAACCATTACGGCACATAAGTCCCTTTTCTTGGACGTACCACCAGACTGTAGAGCCTTGTTGGTGGCTTGCAAAGCTTCAAAGTTTGTAACCATTCCACTCTTGATACCTTCCTCGATCCTTTCTCCTAGCTTGATGATGTCATAAAATTTATGGTTTTCGATCAACATCAGTCTTTCATAGTATTACGGATCCTAAGCCCGGACGAAAAACTTGTTCATTTGTTCTTCCCCTAAAGCAGGTCGAACCTTAGCAGCCTCTGATCTCCAACGAGTGGCATACTCACGGAACGTTTCTGTGGGTTTCTTCTTTAAATTCTGAATGTAAAACACATCCGGTGCATTTTCCATGTTGAACCTGAACCTGTCCATGAAGTCGGACGCCATACTTACCCAGTTTGACCACTTCTTTGGGTCTTGGCTAATGTACCAAGACAGAGCATCTCCTTTCAGGCTCCTCATGAAAAGCTTCATGCGGATCTTCTCATCTTTTCCTACTCCGACCAGCTTGTCGCAGTATGTTCTCAAGTGAACCCTGGGATCTCCTGTACCATCAAACATTTCGAACTTGGGAGGTTTGTACCCCTCGGGCAGTTCGACATCGGGCTGTATGCATAAATCTTCATAGTTTAGCCCCTCAATTCCCTTACTTCCTTCAACGCCTTGGATCTGGTGGTTAACTTCTTAAGCTCTTTGGCCAAATTTCTGATGAGCGAGTCTTTGTCATCGGACTCGGGTGTGCTTGAGATGGGTTGAGTAGGGTGCAGCACAGTTTCCACATAGATGGGGGTGTTGTGTTGGTTGTGGCAGTGGTCATTTGTGGAGTTCAATGGTTCCGGGATGAGCAGCGGAGTGTTGTTGGGAGTGTGGCAAGTATTGCAGTGGTGGTGAGGAGCGGGATGGTTTGGGACGTTTTGTGGAGGTATGGGATTCTGAGTAACTTCTGGAGCGGTAAGGGAAAATGACAGACTTGCCAAATTCCGGACTTGATCAAGCTCTTCTTGGAATTTCAGTAACTTTTGTTCTATTTGAGAGGCATTTTCCTTGGGGACCATGGCACTACGAGTGACCTCTACTCGTTCAGCTGAGTTGTTTGAATCTTCCATTCTTCTTTTGCCTTTGTGCCTGACGGGACTGGGAGGAGGAGTAGGTGGAGGGCCCCTGGATCTTGTAAAATATGCTGATGTTGCCAGAGTTCACGAACTAATCTTTTGGGGAGGGGAATAAACAAAAGTAAAAACAAAAGGTGATAAGTTAGTAAGGATTATAAGAAAAGATGTTGCAATATTTAAACACGTAGTGCAGGAAATATAAAGCGTGTCCTAATTTTGGGGACCTCGTTGTGCCCGAGGTAGGCCTGCTAAATTTGGAGAACTTAGAATGCTAAATGCCTCATTTTATTGATAAGAAAATAAGACGAATCCCAAAACGACACTAAATAACATGAAATAAAAATGTTACTAGTGGCCATAGGCCTTATTACATTTTCAAAGGAAAATAAAAACTCCTATCTATTTGGTCCCAGAAGGACCTTCCCCAGATTCGGCAGCGTTAGCTCCCTCGTACAGCTCTCCCAGCTCGCGTAGTCCTAGCAGCAAGTAGGCCCTGGACAAGTGTCCGCCTTCATTCCCTTCAGCAACTCGGCAGTCTTCGACCCTCTTCAGAAACTTCTTCTCCAGTTTCACTATACCCCGCTCCAAGCAGATCAGTCGTTTGTTGGCGCTGACAGCCATATCCTTCCATTCTTCAATTAATTTTTGATTGGCTTCTTGTATTTCACGATGCTCCTTTTCACATTCCCACATCCTCTTGCGCAGTTGGTTGTACTTTACTTGTGCTTTAGCCCGTTCATCGATGATTCTGTGACCTCGAACAAACCCAGGTTGACCCAGACTGTTGTGATTGTCCTCCAGCCAGCCTGAATAATGTGGGGTACAACTAGCATGGTAGAGATCCGATTCGATGGTGTCTTTTCCCAAGACAATTTTGTAGTGCCACATAAGTTGAGCCTTGCACCTGTGCGGACTATCATTGTTTTGGAAGTCAGCTCGAAAGTGACTCATCTTGTCGACCCTTGGTATAACCTGCTTGCTACCAGCCTGTCTCATAGCTCGAAGAGGGACATAAGGGTAGGTCCCCCTCAAACCGATCAATATTAGAAATGGCGCATCCCTAGATCGGACGATGAATTTTTCAGTAGGGAACCACTCGAACATCCATTGCACTCGGTCCTCAGTCAGATGATCAAAGACTTCGACCCATTCTCTAGCATTCTCCGGTAGGGCGAACATGTTGGGCATATAATTCATTCGCTTCGGGTGATGAAAGGCGATATGATCGTCCCAGTCTTTACGATGGATTTCCTGTCGGTATTCACCTTTTTGGAGGTGTTCCATGAGCCATAGTTGAAGTAGCAGATTACAACCCTCGAAATGCTTGGCTCCCTGTTGACACCTTTCTAAGGCTCGGTATATTTCTACAATGATCATTGGCACGAGACTGAATGGTTGTCCGTCAATTCCTTCCATTAGAGTTTTGGTGACCATAGCTAGCCTGGTATGGATTCTTGCTTTCTTCATTGGGAACACTATCATCCCCAAGAAACAGAACATGAAGACAAAGACCCTTCGATGGATATGCCCCAATGATGTAAGGGCGAACTCGTCAGGATAAGTACGGTAAGATTTGCTGTGACTGTACCTTTCGTACAGATAGTCAAAGGGAATGTACGACTCCTTCAAACATGTCAAATCAGGATTCTTCTTTAGACCCATTATTTTGAGAAAACCTCTACCTTTGCGGTTTTTCTGCATCAACAAACCCAGAGTTTCCCACGGTATTCTAGCCAGTCCTCCTATCTCCTCAAGCAAAGGTGTCATCTCAATGTCTCCGAAGCAGAATACCGATCTATCACAATCCCAGAATAGAGTGGCAGCTTCTATGATTTTATTGTCGGGTTGAATTTCTAGGAGAGAAGGTAGGTTTCCTAGATATTTTCGGACAAGAGCATGATCACTGGAATGAAGATCTTCCCACCATCTTAACAATTTGGGGTGAATGTTGGTGACCATGCCGAATATGGAGACCTCGTGCCTCATTTCTGCAAGACAAAAGTGTTAGACCCTTACCCCCGCCAGACTCGACTATTTAATATCAACAATTAGCATAAGAAGCATTTATTTCTCCAAATGAATGCACAGAACGTGGTAGTGTCCGTTTGGGTTTCAAGGAAACCCAGTAGACTTTGGACAAGGCTATCTTAAAGAGTCATTATGCGGACAACACAACTGACTCAGCTAAGTTTGACAATGATGCATGCACAATTAAACAGAGTAGGGTTTCTATGGAGTATTAGACTGGTACCCTTGAGCGGACAAAGAGTCATTATGCGGACAACACAACTGACTCAGCTAAGTTTGACAATGATGCATGCACAATTAAACAGAGTAGGGTTTCTATGGAGTATTAGACTGGTACCCTTGAGCGGACAACTCAAGAGGGAAAGGCACGGAACCGTCGACTACACCGTTGATCAACTGGTTTTACCGCAAATATGCCTTTGTCGGATTAAGGTGACGATAGTATCGGAAGGGCGCAACCACTCATTATAAGCGTTGCTATGGTCTTTTGTTTCGCACGAGTGGAATATGATGTTGAATATGCAGTTACGATAATGAAACAAATTGTCATGTATTTGCACGTTCATAGAGTAATAATTACAACAGTTTCTCCTAATTTACAACAGTATTAAAGGAAAGCGATAAAGGAAAGCATTAAGAAAAGAAACAAAGAGCCAAGTTAGTTTCGTAGTAGAAGAAAGAATAAATACTTAAAGGCATTTAAACAAGTAAAGACATGTAAAGAAACATAAAGTCACAAATAGCATGAAATGGTAAAAGCCTTAAAGAAATCCCCAGTAGAGTCGCCATGCTGTCCCTTTTTTCTCGCGAAATCGGATTTATGACATTTGGGCGGACAACTCCTTTCCTTTTGGGAATCGGGTTTACAATTTAGAAGAGTCGCCACCTAATGATTAAGTGCATTAGGACACTAAAGATGAATTTGATATAGAAAACCAGAGGTTGGGTAAGGGCTTGAAATTATCTCGAGGGGAAGGTGTTAGGCACCCCTCAAGATCCACTAGTGTGGTTCCCGGCCATGCTACAATTGTGACTTTAAATACAAACAACAAGTAATCAAGCAAGCATTGTAAATACTAGGTAACTTTCACATAACGGTTGCAAATAAAAGAAGTACAAGACGTTTAAAGAGTGCTGAAATTTGGAAGAAGGAAGTTTTATAATTAAAGAAAGATACACAAGTAAAGGAGAAGGGGTCAAATAACTGGTGCAAGTAATTCGAAAAAAAGTGAAAGAGGCGGAAGTTTGGGGACAAACAGTACTGAAAATCAGACAACTAAAAGAGAGATTTTGCATAATAAGTACAAGTGATTGAAGTAAAAGAAGAAGTTAAAGAAACTGAAAACTAAACA
>NW_017670720.1:303420-308158 GCF_001879085.1 Nicotiana attenuata | reverse complement strand
GGACTCGGGTGTGGCTTGAGATGGGTTGAGTAGGGTGCAGCACAGTTTCCACATAGATGGGGGTGTTGTGTTGGTTGTGGCAGTGGTCATTTGTGGAGTTCAATGGTTCCGGGATGAGCAACGGAGTGTTGTTGGGAGTGTGGCAAGTATTGCAGTGGTGGTAAGGAGCGGGATGGTTCGGGACGTTTTGTGGAGGCATAGGATTCTGAGTAACTTCTGGGGCGGTAAGGGAAAATGACAGGCTTGCCAAATTCCGGACTTGATCAAGCTCTTCTTGGAATTTCAGTAACTTTTGTTCTATTTGAGAGGCATTTTCCTTGGGGACCATGGCACTACGAGTGACCTCTACTCGTTCAGCTGAGTTGTTTGAATCTTCCATTCTTCTTTTGACTTTGTGCCTGACGGGACTTGGAGGAGGAGTAGGTAGAGGGCCCCTGGATCTTGTAAAATATGCTGATGTTGCCAGAGTTCACGAACTAACCTTTGGGGAGGGGAATAAACAAAAAGTAAAAACAAAAGGTGATAAGTCAGTAAGGATTATAAGAAAAGATGTTGCAATATTTAAACATGTAGTGCAGGAAATATAAAGCGTGTCCTAATTTTGGGGACCTCGTTGTGCCCGAGGTAGGCCGTAAATTTGGAGAACTTAGAATGCTAAATGCCTCATTTTATTGATAAGAAAATAAGACGAATCCCAAAACGACACTAAATAACATGAAATAAAAATGTTACTAGTGGCCATAGGCCTTATTACATTTTCAAAGGAAAATAAAAACTCCTATCTATTTGGTCCCAGAAGGACCTTCCCCAGATTCGGCAGCGTTAGCCCCCTCGTACAGCTCTCCCAGCTCGCGTAGTCCTAGCAGCAAGTAGGCCCTGGACAAGTGTCCGCCTTCATTTCCTTCAGCAACTCGGCAATCTTCGACCCTCTTCAGAAACTTCTTTTCCAGTTCCACTATGCCCCGCTCCAAACAGATCAGTCGTTTGTTGGCGCTGACAGCCATATCCTTCCATTCTCCAATTAGTTTTTTATTGGCTTCTTGTATTTCACAGTGCTCATTTTCACATTCCCGCATCCTCTTGCACAGTTGGTTGTACTTTACCTGTGCTTCAGCCTTTTCATCAATGATCCTGTGACCTCGAACAAACCCTAGTTGACCCAAATCGTTGTGATTGTTCTCCAGCCAGCCTAAATAATGTGGGGTACAACCAGCATGGTAGCGATCTGGTTCGATGGTGTCATTTCCTAAGACAATTTTGCAATGCCACATATGCTGAGCCTGGCACCTGTATGGACTATCGTCATCCTGGAAGTCGGCTCGAAAGTGACTCATCTTGTCGACCCTTGGTATAACCTGCTTCCTACTAGCTTGTCTCATAACCCGGATAGGGACATAAGGGTAGGTTCCTCTCAAATCGATCAGTATCAGAAATGGCGCATCCCTAGATCGGATGATTAATTCTTCAGTAGGAAACCACTCGAACATCCATTGTACTCGATCCTCAGTTAGATTGTCAAAGAGTTCGACCCATTCTCTAGCATTCTCCGGTTGGGCGAACATGTTGGGCATGTAATTCATTCGCTTCGGGTGATGAAAGGCGATATGATCGTCCCAGTCTCTACGATGGATTTCCTGTCAGTACTCACCCCTTTGGAGGTATTCCATGAGCCATAGTTGGAGTCGCAAATTACAACCCTCGAAATGCTTGGCTCCCTGTTGACATCTTTCTAGGGCTCGGTATATCTCTGCAACTATCATTGGTACAAGGCTGAATGGCTGTCCATTAGTTCCTTCTATCAAGGTTTTGGTGACCATGGCTAGCCTGGTATGGATTCTTGTTTTCTTCATTGGAAACACTATCATCCCCAAGAAACAAAACATGAAGACAAAGACCCTTCGATGGATACGCCCCAATGATGTAAGGGCGAACTCATCCGGATAAGTACGGTAAGATTTACTGTGACCGTACCTTTCATACAAATAGTCAAAGGGAATGTATGAATCCTTCAAACATGTCAAGTCGGGATTCTTCTTTAGACCCATCATTTTGAGAAAACCCCTACCCTTGCGATTTTCCGGCATTAGCAAACCCGGAGTTTCCCACGGTATCCCAGCTAGTCCTCCTATTTCCTCAAGCAAAAGTGTCATCTCAATGTCTCCAAAGCGAAATACCGACCTATCACAATCCCAAAACAGAGTTGCAGCTTCTATCATTTTGTTGTTGGGTTGAATTTCTAGGAGAGAATGAAGGTTCCCTAGATGCTTCCTGACAAGGGCTTGATCGCTGGAATGAAGATCTCTCCACCAATTCAGCAATCTGGGGTGGATGTTGGTGACCATGCCGAATCTGTGGACTTCGTGCCTCATTTCTGCAAGACAAAAGTGTTAGACCCTTTTCCCCCACCAGACTCGACTATTAATATCAATAATTAGCATAAGAAGCATTTAGTTCTCCAAACGAATGCACAGAACGTGGTAGTGTCCGTTTTTTCAGAGAAACCCGGTGGACTTTGGACAAGGCTATCTTAAAGAGTCATTATGCGGACAACATAACTGACTTGGCTAGGTTTGACCATGATGCATGCATAATTCAAAGAGAAATGGTTTCTATGGGGTTATAGACTGGTACCCTTGAGCGGACAACTCAAGAGGGAAAGTCGCGAAACTGTCGACGGCACCGCTGATCGACTAGTTTTACCGCAAATATGCCTTTGCCAAATTTAGGGGGTGATAATATTGGAAGGGCGCAACCACTCATTATAAGCGTTGCTACGGTATTTTGTTTGGCACGAGTGGAATATAATGTTGAAAAATGCAATTACAATAACTAACAAGTTGTCATGTATTTCCACGTTCATAAAGTAATAATTACAACAGTTTCTCATAATTTACAATAGCATTGAAGGAAAGCGATAAAGGAAAACATTAAAGAAAAGAAACGAAGAGACAAGTCAGTTTCGTAGTAGAAGAAAGAATAGATATTTAAAGGCATTTAAGCAAGTAAAGACATGTAAAGAAGCACAAAGTCACAAATAGCATGAAATGGTAAAAGCCTTAAAAAACTTCCCCAGCAGAGTCGCCATTCTGTCGATGCCCCCTTTTTCTCGCGAAATCGGGTTTATGATATTTGGGAGGACAACTCTTTTCCTTTTGGGAATTGGGTTTGCAATCTAGAAGAGTCGCCACCTAATGATTAAGTGCATTAGGACACTAAAAATGAATTTGATTTAGAAAACCAGAGGTTGGGTAAGGGCTTGAAATTATCTCCAGGGGAAGGTGTTAGGCACCCCTCAAGATCCACTAGTATGGTTCCCGGTCATGCTACAATTGTGACTTTAAAAACAAACAACAAGTAATCAAGCAAGCATTGTAAATACTAGGTAACTTTCACATAACGGTTGCAAATAAAAGAAGTACAAGAGGTTTAAAGAGTGCTGAAATTTGGAAGAAGGTAGTTTTATAATTAAAGAAAGATACACAAGTAAGGGAGAAGGGGTCAAATAACTGATGCAAGTAATTTGGAAAAAAAAAGTGAAAGAGGCGGAAGTTTGGGGAGAAACAGTACTGAAAATCAGACAATTAAAAGAGAGATTTTGCATAATAAGTACAAGTGATTGAAGTAAAAGAAGAAGTTAAAGAAACTGAAAACTAAACAGCTTTAAAATTCTGGAAAAGGAAGTAAACAAGTAAGAGGGAGGGGGGTCCTAGGTTTATAAATAACACGGATCACCCCACACAACACCTGGTAACCATTTATACACGTGGTGTTATCGCGTGGTCATCATATCCATGTCTACCCTTACCCACCTCGTTAGGGTATTAAATCGCGGAATGGTCTCGTTACTTATTGCATGCTATTACCCGTCCCAATCCTATAAGCCCCGGAGGTATTAGGGACTACTAGTCCTAAAGGGGAGGGAAAATTGGCTTTTAGAGTTTAAAAAGGACAAAAGTCTATGGCGACATTCAAAACATACATGACAAGTATGGGGAAGCACATAACAGACAAGGCTCAAACAGACCTCCTTAAAACATAAAGAACATATAGTTTTAGCATGTCTTTCAGATACTGATTAGGTCTTTAATTAATCTTAAATGTTAAGGCTTGGCTGATTTATCATATATTTTTAGATAAGAAGTTGTAATTATTAAAGACTGGTGTAGTTAATTAATTACCTGATGGCTTGCCTAGGTGAGATGTATGGGCATGATATCTAGCAATGCGAAGTATACTGATTTTAAAGAAAGCAAACATACACTCTGCAGATGTTGAGTATTGAAATTGTTGATTTTAGGCTTTATTCAGATTCAGTTGATTACCCTTATAGACATGCTTTCTAGGCGTGATTGATTTTAAAACGTTTATAGTAACGCGAGAGTCCTATAGGCATGGTATCTGTAATGCGATTTTGATATTTTAAACCTATAAACCGTTTGCCTAATGATAGATGCAAAATGCAGAATTTAAAAGATCCTATAGGCAGGTTATCTATACGATGCAAGAATGCATAAGCCTATAGCCATGGTATCTATATGAGTGCAGAACCTCAAAGGCATGGTATCTATATATGCATAAGTGCAAAACTATAAGCAGGATTTCTATATGAACATAAGTGCAGAACTATAGACAGGATTTCTATATGACATGCATAAGTGCAGAACTATAAGCAGGATTTCTATATGAAATGCATAAGTGCAGAACTATAGACAGGATTTCTATATGAAATGCATAAGTG
>NW_017670720.1:262064-302297 GCF_001879085.1 Nicotiana attenuata | reverse complement strand
TATATATATATATATATATATATATATATATATATATATATATATATATATATATATATATATATATACAGAAATCATTCACAAACCAATTAAGTTATGAAAGTATTAACTCAATAGAGAATACTAATTAAACAAAATAATTTCAAACTAACTACATTAAGAGTTGAAGGTGCCTCAACTATTGCACATCAAATATAATTCTCCTGAACTCATCAATAATTTTTATGAAAAATTCAGTTTACTACATAATATTTTATTTCTTTTTGGGAGCATTCTTGCAAGATCTTTTCTTATGCCCTTCTACTCCGCAGTTGCTACATGAAACCTCATACTTCTTTGAATTTACTTCATCATATGTTTTGTGTCTTTGTTTTTGAGGTCTTCCTGACTGTCTTTTCTCACCTGAAGGTGGATTTACAATTTCTTCAGTTATATGTTGTGGCATATTCCATTTGCTTTCATCAGGTAGGGGATTTACTAGTATTTCATAAGTACTCAAGAGGCTCTCCCTTGTGTAATAAGGAGAACAATAGTTTTCATAAGACTCATCCTTGTGCCTAAAAGCAGCCAAAGCATGTGCACAAGGAAGTTCATCAAGCTGGAATTGCCCACAGCTACATCTCTTGTTTTCATAACAAACAATATAGCGCTTCACACCATTTATCACTGTATGAATATGATCTGTTGAAGCCCTCACCTACAATTACATTACAAACAAAAAACAATTCTTATTCAATCAGAATACAAAAATATCTACAAATTATCTACATTGTCTTTTAATATTTTATTTTGATGCAATAAATGGTCAGATCTTACTCTAAGCTTCAGCGACATTGTTCTGTTGTCCTCCAACTCTTTGTTGTATTTTTTCCCAAGGTATGTGAAGGTACCCTTTGCTTTCAATAACTTTTCATTAGTCCAACGTTCAAGAAGAGTCCTCATATACTCTAATAGTTCTACTATCGACAGCTCTCTTGCATCTTTTGTTACAGCATTCAACGACTTTGCAATGTTTGATGTCATAGTCCAAATTCTGTTCACCGTAGCATGTACTTGAGACCATTTATGATAGCCAATATCGTATAAGTATGCTTTAACACGCGGGTCACTCTCTTCAATCTTTGACATCCTTTCATTAAATTCATCAAGAGTGTATGATCGTGCCGTAGCAAAGTACAATTCGCTTAACTTTAGATGACCCTTCTTGAACTTTGCCCTTATATTTGTCCAAATATGCCACATGCAAGAATAATGTGACATGCCGGGATAAACAATAGATGTTGCCTTCAAGATACTCTCATTCCGATCCGAAACAACACACATATTTGGTTTTTCACCATATGTGTCACGACCCAATTTCCATACCCGATCGTGATGGCGCCTCTCGTGAAGACAAGGCCAGCCAATTAACCCCAATTCGTTACCTTAACAATTATTAAACATAAATGAATAGAAAAATATAACCTAACAATATAATAACGGATATTTACAACCCAACTAAACCCGACCGGGGTGTCACAAGTCACGAGCATCTAAAGAAGACTGCACACTACTAAAGGACCAAAATAATATGCAAAGTAAAATTCGGGAATCAAAGGACAAAGTCCGGTGCCGCGAGCGCCGGTGGTCACCTTGCTCAGCTACAATAGCAATACCTTCAATCCGCTAATAACCCGCTACTGGTTGAACAATACCTGCAACTGCACACGAGATGCAGGGAGTAAAGTGAGTACTCCAACTCAGTGAGCAATAAGAGTAAATAATATTTGAACGGTAAGAAATCACGTAAAACACTTCATCATGCTATATGGGACAGAGCAAATCCTTGAGAAAAACAGTAATTTCGTGAAATTCCTTTAGAAAATATATGGACTCAGTTAAAAACCTCTTTTGAAAATACCTTTTCCAACAGTTAAGCAAATGAATGCGTAATCAGATAGTGCAAGTCCGCACATAAGTCAGCCCCTCGGGCACATCACTCCATTAACAAATAACACCAGGGTATCTGATAAACAATGCAAGAAATGGCATGGATGCCAATGATATGAGAGTGCTGAAGGTCATGCCACATAGTACAAACAGGAACCAATGCATGAATGCAATGCAATGCACATGACCGGTACACTCAGGTACCCACTGCGGCGTGCAGTCCGAGCCAACCATGTATTTAACGTCGACGGCGCTCACTGGGGGTGTGTACAGACTCCGGAGGGGCTCCTACAGCCCAAGCGCAATATTAAGCCATCTCGTGGCGTCAATCACATTCCTGGTCAGTCATTTTTACCTGACCGGTCTGTCATTGTTACCTGACCAATTTACATCATACAGTGTCATTGTTACCACTGTTTCAAGTCACATCATACAGTGTCATTGTTACCACTGTTTCAAGTCACTGCTGCGGCGCGCAGCCCGATCCCTGCTCAGTCCAGAAATGCACATAAGCCACTTGGGCAATATTAAAGTAATGGTTCTTAGCTCAAAAACGTCAATAAAATATTGTTTAAGTTTTCAAATCTTGGAAAAATGGCTGAGTTTGCAAAATCGAATCAAAACCCTGGACCGAGATCAAATGATATGCAAAGTAATGCAAAAACAGTGATACCAATCCCCGAAGGATTCAAATAATCGGCACGAAGCCCAACACATGGCAATCAGCCCAAATCATGATAGCATCAAGTAAGTCTCAGTCAATTAAGCAGTAAAATCAACAACCGGGACGGACCAAGTCACAATCCCCAACGGTGCTCTACCCCACGCTCATGTCCGGCGTGCAAGTCACCTCAATACAGCACTATGATGTGCAAATCCGGGGTTTCAAACCCTCAGGATATCATTTACAAGTATTACTCACCTCGAACCGGCGAAATCTCTAGCTCGCGACGCCTTTGCCCCTCGAATCGGCCTCCATGCGCGTCGAATCTAACCAAAATCAGAGCGAATACATTACAATATGCCAAGGGAACAATACCCAATCGAAAACAGCCAAGAAATAGCAGAAATCTCGAAACTAGCAAAACCCGAGCCCCGGGCCCGCTTCTCAAAAAATTATAAAATTCACATTACCGATAACGAAACATGAAGAAGCATGAAATGGGGAAAATAGAGCAATAACACATGAGACGACGGGTCGGGTCGTCACATCCTCCCCAACTTAAACCAACGCTCGTCCTCGAGCGTACCCAGAGTTGTCCTAGAAGCTAACCAACGGCTGAATGACTTTACCAAGCATATACCCGGGGTGATCTCACGTCACCCTATCTCATATAGGTCCGACAACACAATATAGCCAAAATCTCACAGTCCATTTAACCCATAAACCATAGAACCACATTGCACTTTCTGAAATCATACACAATATCAGAACCTCACATCTATACCCAGAATAAACCCGAACCAGCTGTAATAACCCATACTTGCAACCTCAGGTGAAATCATATGATATACCACATAATCCAAACACTCGAAACGATAGCCTCTATTTACAGCAGTTGCCCATAATAACCAAATACCGATAGAAAACCTTTTATTAGCTAAAGTCTTATTCCAACACTTCCATATACTGCCAACAACAAATGAAACACGCGATAAACCGTAACCATTCCTCAGATCAATCATTCATGAAGCCACTTCCCTTTGTCTAATATCCCAACAGATTTCCGGGCCATACCTTGATATTATCTCTCTATCAAGCTGCAATCAATTCTGTTCGTATTCATTAATGACTCTAAGGATCGCCTCGAATCCAACACACCACTCTGGTGATATGATACCTCAATACAGGCCTAAGCCACAACTTGCATAATATGCGTACCAACAAGAAACGACCTGAATATACTCAAATCATGAAAATATCTCAAACAAAAGAGCTGTACTTCAAGCTCATCAGTATCATCACAACACAAGGCTGAGACCCCGTCTCACATCATAGAAATAGAACACCTGAATCTACCCCGAAAGGTCATAACTCAACGCATCCTCGCTACAATGCACGATCCTATCCAAACACTGTTACACATGGAGCACCTCAAGACACTGAGATCAAAATTCGACAGCCACACACAATTCGATGTCTGAAACCAAGGCAATTCATTGCACCCACGGTGAAATAAACAACATACAACACGCCACCTGATAGGTCATAATCCACACTCCATTTACCGAGCAACATCCGGTTACTCTTCCCGCTCGACTTCCACTATGAATCCCCAATAGATCTGCACCACGTGTGCCCATAACCAACAAATCATAACGCCTTACAGCACAGAAAAAGCAACTCATAGATCTCCCCAGATCACTAACAGGTTCAATAACGATCGAATCCACCTGTCCCTCAACAATACAACTCAAGACTAACCAAGCTAACTCAAGCTAAATACGTAGCCACATTGGCCTGCCAACGAACTCAATACCAAGAAGCCTGAAGTTGCTCCTTCCACTACTATAACTCATGCCAGAGCTGTACGATACAGTGCCCGACACCAAATAAATACCGAAATCCGCAATCTCACCCGGCAACATGCCCGGCCACAAGAAACGCATCCGAAAAGTCCCTCAATACCGGAACTGAATCGATGGTAGAAACCTCTGCACTGACATCCACCACGAAGGCCCAATTAAGAAAAGCAATCCTTCCCAACCGTCCGCTGGTCTTCGGAATACAAACCACTCTGCTAGAACATAACCCAATGCACCTCGCCGTGGAACCCGTGGCATTTTCCGACATAACCCATAGCACAATAGTCTAGAATAACCCAACACTGAGACAACCAGTCTATACCCCAATATCATATCCAGAATCTAATATACCAAGCAAAGAAAGATCCACTCGGGCCTCCAAATCCCAATAGCCGCTAACGGTACCAATACACACGGTCCACAACCACTACATAGCCTGAACATGAGAACTCCCAGTCTCCAACTCCATATAGCTCGAGAATCTCTGTACCTGATTCCCAAATTCCGCAGTATGAATACATATTACACCTCGAGTACCTAATCATTCCACGAAAGATATTCTAAGATTCCCCTGTGCCATCACACAACTCAGATATCAACAGCCGATCTAACAAGAAAGCACCGCATTACTACCGTAGTATCATCAGTCTGATCACATCACCCTTCTCCGAGACATCTACTCTCATCGAATTACTTCCGATTAGCAGTACCCTTTCCTTGATTACCTGAGGCTACCCGTTGCCTAAGAATCTTATGAACTCCTTTTCAGAACTGAACTGTAACTCATCTAATCAAGAACTCCCGCTGATCCCATTTAGAAGAAAATAACCACACATCCCACGTTTCGCATGCCCGTAGAAAGATATATACATCTCCAAACCACGGTAAAACCCAACAAGAACATCTCTACCAATTCCATTCGCACAAGCTAAACTGCCAGGACTGAATCCTTCTATCCAAACCCAGCTGAGCAAGCTGTCAAAACTCAAGAGCATTGCTGCACAATACCTGTAAGGGCTCATTACCTCGAACACATACGATGAATTAATCATATCCCTACCATACCGATTTGGTCTGCTATCATGCTATTCTATCTATTTAATTTCCCTTCTGATTCATCAACAACTTGATATTCCCTCTTGCCGTAGCACCACAGTTCCTCAATCCAGGCTCACTACCCGAGACCCAAGAACAAGACCACCCTACCTAAGACCCATAAGCCGCTGAATACCCTCTCAAATGTTCCCAGAAATACCACATTCCAGAATACTTTACTTGCAGAACTTCCTGCGAATCTGAATTCGTTACCATTACCTTCCAGATACCGATACATAGGATCCCATAATCAACATAAAAATACCACAAGTCTTGACCTTTTCTAATGAAAACACAGTCTCTAGCCACATACACAACCTTAAGACACCTGATTATTACATGTAGAATCTTGAACACAATAAAACCATTCTCGAGAGTCATTCACTCTTATTCAAACTGCAAATTACCTGACTTAACGAATAGAACCACTCGTGCCTTATTAGCACTCTGACACCGCAGGGTATGATTTAATCCCAATACAAACAAACATCTTCCTGCTCTATGCACCGAGCATTCTTTACCAACAACAACTCTAGACATTCCGACATTCTCATACCCTATGGAACATAATATAACCTTTGTCGAAATTTTGCTTCACTCGCCCATACTCGGCTCAATTCTACAACTAGAACCGATTCGCCAGCATACTCGGCTCAATTCTACAACTAGAACCGATTCGCCAGCATACCTTGAGACGTAACCAACATAGCACATAACCGTGCAATCAGCTAATCAACAGCAACCTCCCCAACTTGGCTCGAAGCCATATATCAAGACACACTCAACAACTCATAACACTTTTACTCTAATGATGCCACAATACCATAGTGAGATTAAACTCAAATCACTTACAAGTCTATGAAAACACAGATCATCTAGTACTGAAATCCTCTGCAAACCTCGCATTCATCCCCACATCAGCTGAGTCCACTCCCTTAAGCGACCCAGATTTTCAAATTACAACACGTACCTTTCAATTACACATGAGATCTTCTAACGTACACATAAGGAGCATACCACTTAAGAACACTCCGTAGGAGATAACCCACCTGATTCGCCTCAATTTAGTATTTCAGCACACCTTCCACCATCATATACGTTACACAGTCAATTTAGTCTTCCTGAGTCTGAACTCATACCGCCTCGTGTATTGCACTTTACTTTCCAACTAGGAGACACGAAAATATTCTTCACGCGCCCATAATTCGGGCTACACATCAAGTCACAATAGGAATCGGACACTTAACAGTTCATTTATTATCCAGCAGACTTCCTCGTCACTACCAAGTCCTATAAATATACCTCGCAGCACTAACATACTCATCACATGGATATCCAACCGCCATTCCGGCTAATAGGGACAATACCGAACATATAAGTTCAAAACACTTGCTCGCACAATCAGCACCTCGGTGCTCAAGCCATAGGCAAAGATCCGGCCTCAAGTCCTCCAGACTGGCCCAACATACTCACGAAGATTACATCTCGCCCCTCGATCGGGGAATCACAAGCCATCAAGGCACATGCAATACTGAGCGCTCATGTGCGCATACAGACGTGTGGAAGGAATTTCAAGAGTTATATCTCAAGCTGAATCAAGTACGCACGATAAGAATTCCAAGAATGGTAAGTTTTCCTAAAGGTTCTGCAGCCTCTCGAGGATAAATACAGACGTCCCCGTACCGCTCCGCGAGACTCTACTAAACCTGCTCATGACTCGTGAGACCTAGTAACCTAGGCTCGNCAGGACTGAATCCTTCTATCCAAACCCAGCTGAGCAAGCTGTCAAAACTCAAGAGCATTGCTGCACAATACCTGTAAGGGCTCATTACCTCGAACACATACGATGAATTAATCATATCCCTACTATACCGATTTGGTCTGCTATCAAGCTATTCCATTTATTTAATTTCCCTTCTGATTCATCGTCAACTTGATATTCCCTCTTGCCGTAGCACCACAGTTCCTCAACCCAGGCTCACTACTCGAGACCCAAGCACAAGACCACCCTGCCTAAGACCCATAAGCCGCTGAATACCCTCTCAAATGTTCCCAGAAATACCACATTCCAGAATACTTTACTTGCAGAACTTCCTGCGAATCTGAATTCGTTACCATTACCTTCCAGATACCGATACATAGGATCCCATAATCAACATAAAAAAAATACCACAAGTCTTGACCTTTTCTAATGAAAACACAGTCTCTAGCCACATACACAACCTTAAGACACCTGATTATTACATGTAGAATCTTGAACACAATAAAATCATTCTCGAGAGTCATTCACTCTTATTCAAACTGCAAATTACCTGACTTAACGAACAAAACCACTCGTGCCTTATTAGCACTCTGACACCGCAGGGTATGATCAAATTCCAATACAAACAAACATCTTCCTTCTCTATACACTGAGCATTTCTTTATCAACAACAGCTCAAGACATCCTATTATTTTCACACATCTACGAAGCACCATATAACCTTTGTCAAAATTTTGCTTCACTCGTGCCATCCTCGGCTCAATTTTCTGCAACCCGAACTGATCCGCCAGCATACCTCGAAATGGAACCAACGTAGCACATAACCGTGCAATCAGCTAATCACAGCAACCTCCCCAACTTGGCTCGAAGCCATGTATCAAGACACACTCAACAACTCCTAACACTTTTACTCTAATGATGCCACAAGTGAGATTAAACTCAAATCACTTACAAGTCTATGAAAACACAGATCATCTAGTACTGAAATCCTCTGCAAACCTCGCATTCATCCCCACATCAGCTGAGTCCACTCCCTTAAGCGACCCAGATTTTCAAATTACAACACGTACCTTTCAATTACACATGAGATCTTCTAACGTACACATAAGGAGCATACCACTTAAGAACACTCCGTAGGAGATAACCCACCTGATTCGCCTCAATTTAGTATTTCAGCACACCTTCCACCATCATATACGTTACACAGTCAATTTAGTCTTCCTGAGTCTGAACTCATACCGCCTCGTGTATTGCACTTTACTTTCCAACTAGGAGACACGAAAATATTCTTCACGCGCCCATAATTCGGGCTACACATCAAGTCACAATAGGAATCGGACACTTAACAGTTCATTTATTATCCAGCAGACTTCCTCGTCACTACCAAGTCCTATAAATACACCTCGCAGCACTAACATACTCATCACATGGATATCCAACCGCCATTCCGGCTAATAGGGACAATACCGAACATATAAGTTCAGAACACTTGCTCGCACAATCAGCACCTCGGTGCTCAAGCCATAGGCAAAGATCCGGCCTCAAGTCCTCCAGACTGGCCCAACATACTCACGAAGATTACATCTCGCCCCTCGATCGGGGAATCACAAGCCATCAAGGCACATGCAATACTGAGCGCTCATGTGCGCATACAGACGTGTGGAAGGAATTTCAAGAGTTATATCTCAAGCTGAATCAAGTACGCACGATAAGAATTCCAAGAATGGGAAGTTTTCCTAAAGGTTCTGCAGCCTCTCGAGGAGAAATACAAGCGTCCCCGTACCGCTCCGCGAGACTCTACTAAACCTGCTCATGACTCGTGAGACCTAGTAACCTAGGCTCTGATACCAACTTGTCACGACCCAATTTCCATACCCGATCGTGATGGCGCCTCTCGTGAAGACAAGGCCAGCCAATTAACCCCAATTCGTTACCTTAACAATTATTAACCATAAATGAATAGAAAAATATAACCTAACAATATAATAACGGATATTTACAACCCAACTAAACCCGACCGGGGTGTCACAAGTCACGAGCATCTAAAGAAGACTGCACACTACTAAAGGACCAAAATAATATGCAAAGTAAAATTCGGGAATCAAAGGACAAAGTTCGGTGCCGCGAGCGCTGCCGGTCACCTTGCTCAGCTACAATAGCAATACCTTCAATCCTCTAATAACCCGCTACTGGGTGAACAATACCTGCAACTGCACACGAGGTGCAGGGAGTAAAGTGAGTACTCCAATTTAGTGAGCAATAAGAGTAAGTAATATCTGAACGGTAAGAAATCACGTAAAACACTTCATCATGCTATATGGTACAGAGCAAATCCTTGAGAAACACAGTAATTCCGTGAAATTCCTTTAGAAAATATATGGACTCAGTTAAAAACCTCTTTTGAAAATACCCTTTTCCAACAGTTAAGCAAATGAATGCGTAATCAGATAGTGCAAGTCCGCACATAAGTCAGCCCCTCGGGCACATCACTCCATTAACAAATAACACCAGGGTATCTGGTAAACAATGCAAGAAATGGCATGGATGCCAATGATATGAGAGTGCTGAAGGTCATGCCACATAGTACAAACAGGAACCAATGCATGAATGCAATGCAATGCACATGACCGGTACACTCAGGTAACCACTGCAGCGTACAGTCCGAGCCAACCATGTATTTGACGTCGACGACGCTCATTGGGGGTGTGTACAGACTCCGGTGGGGCTCCTACAGCCCAAGCACAATATCAAGCCATCTCGTGGCGTCAATCACATTCCTAGTCAGTCATTGTTACCTGACCGGTCAGTCATTGTTACCTGACCAATTTACATCATACAGTGTCATTGTTACCACTGTTTCAAGTCACATCATACAGTGTCATTGTTACCACTGTTTCAAGTCACTACTGCGGCGCGTAGCCCGATCCCTGCTCAGTCCAGAAATGCACATAAGCCACTTGGGCAATATTAAAATAATGGTTCTTAGCTCAAAAACGTCAATAAAATGTTGTTTAAGTTTTCAAATCTTGGAAAAATGGCTGAGTTTGCAAAATCGAATCAAAACCCTGGACCGAGATCAAATGATATGCAAGTAATGCAAAAACAGTGATACCAATCCCCGAAGGATTCAAATAATCGGCACGAAGCCCAACACATGGCAATCAGCCCAAATCATGATAGCATCAAGTAAGTCTCAGTCAATTAAGCAGTAAAATCAACAACCGGGACGGACCAAGTCACAACCCCCAACGGTGCTCTACCCCACGCTCATGTCCGGCGTGCAAGTCACCTTAATACAACACTATGATGTGCAAATCCGGGGTTTCAAACCCTCAGGATATCATTTACAAGTATTACTCACCTCGAACCGGCGAAATCTCTAGCTCGCGACGCCTTTGCCCCTCGAATCGGCCTCCATGCGCGTCGAATCTAACCAAAATCAGAGCGAATACATTACAATATGCCAAGGGAACAATACCCAATCGAAAACAGCCAAGAAATAGCAGAATTCTCGAAACTAGAAAAACCCGAGCCCCGAGCCCGCTTCTCGAAAAATTACAAAATTCACATTACCGATAACGAAACATGAAGAAGCATGAAATGGGGAAAACGGAGCAATAACACATGAGACGACGGGTCGGGTCGTCACAATATGCATGTTTGAATTGCTCAAAAAACCACTTCCATGATCGTCATTTTCTAAATCAACAACATCAAATGCCAATGGTAGTATGGTACCTACATTATGTGGCAAAAAGCAATTAATTGGCTGCATGAAATATGTAGAGGAAGACATATACATACAAACTACAACTTTTCAACAATATATCTACAATAAATTTACAAGTACTACAAAAAACTGACAAGCTACAATATTTCTACAATATATCTACAATGAATCTACAATACCTGCTGCATCCATTGTACTAGCTGTTAGCATTATTCCCCTGTATGTTGACTTTAAGAAGGTCCCATCAACTACTAGAACTGGCCTACAATATTCCCAACCATTGATTGACGTACAAATCGCAACAAATGCACGCAAGAAGCAGTCATCGTCCGTCTTCTTCAATTTAACTACAGACCCCGGATAAGTCTTCTCCAGAATATGCAAATAACTAGGCAATTAGCAGAATGACCTCTCAAAAACTCCAAAGCCTTTTCCTTTGATCTCCAAGCTTGCATGTATGTTAAGCTTACGCCGTGTTCAGACAACATATCAGTTTGTATGTCTTTTGGTGTGTAAATTGTCTTAGGATCAGCATAATTTGGAATAACCATGCTACCAACTACCATGGCAGTAGGTTTGCGTTGTATGAATGTATTATCCATCAAAGAGCATGTGTGCAAGCTGTTGAATTTTCTAACCTTGAACATTGCAGAATCATTTATGCTAGTTGCCTTGAAGTTCCATGTACAATTTTCACCAACACATACCAGCTAGTAGCTACAAAATAAAAACAATTTAAACACTGGTATAAAAAATGTAGATTAAAAAAAAAACTGTTGTAGCATAAAAGATCATATTCAACAATTTATATACAAAACAACTACAAACTATCTACAATTTTGTTAAACAATATCACAAGAAAAACTGAAGAAGTAAAAATTTACGAATAAACTACAAAATAAAAAAAAAATTTGACCATTCATATGTTCCTACCTTGTAGCACCAGATCTTTTCACCCTAAATTGGAACTTGTTCATGACAGAATAATGCATCATTGCACTTGCAATTGTTTTCTTGTCTTGGTATACTTGGCCTACTTCAATAACACTTGGTGTACTTTCTGTTTTATTATGCTTTCATATTCCATTATCGCCGGAGATGTTGGCATATAAATTAACTTCAGTGTTCCAGATGAACCTGCAATAAAATAAAGCTAAATACTGTTATGAACTATTTTTTTGTAGATATTTTGTAGTTAATTTATAGAAATATTGAAATTCTATATTTCATATTGAGCTACAAATGATATGTAGTTTTATTGTAGAAATATTGTAGATAGAATGAAATTCAATACTAATATATATATATATATATATATATATATATATATATATATATATATACAACCAAAATTCGATAGTAATGTAACAGAACAAACCTACAACTGTGTTCGAATTGGTGATACTCAATTCCAAATTAAAATCACGTACTGTTATACATAGCAGATATGTTCCTAAGCTTTTGTTTTTCTTTTTCGTCTCCATGTATACACGAACATCCATATCGTTCCTAATTTTCATTGGAGGACAATGTTCGTTGACAATGTATTTGATTTCTGTTAGTGTAATTGCATTTTATTATTAAAATAAATTCCTATAACTCCCACTACTCCATGATGTAGAAAATGGCCATAACTCCTATAATTCCCACTACTCCATGAAGTAGAAAATGGCCATAACTCTTTTGTAACTCTTCTCCCATGTTCTACCACTAATTATCCCATGTTCTCCATGATATCATAACTTATTACCCCACTTTCTTCCAATTTAATTAAAGGAAGAATTCATACACCTATAAATAGGAGTCTTTCTTCCATATTGTGGTATGAAAAAAAAATTGTAGAGTGTTTCTATAAAGTGAGGTTAAAGTTGTAAAAAAAGAAGAAGAGAGTTTTTTTTACTTTTGTTGAAGGAAGGTGTTCATCTTGGTGGAGCTTTGGACTCAACAACTTTTCCAGAGTTTGTTCGAGTCATACTACGTGATCGGGTTATTGTATCCTGGGGAAGACAGGTCAAGAGGATTACTGCTGGACCAGTAAAAACTTTGCTGCAGTGGGCTTGAATCTCCTTAAAGAGAGCGAGATATCCGCGCCTCAGCCTGAAGATATTTTATTTTATTCATTTTATTTTTCAACTGTAATTGTATTTTTACCAACAATTTTAAGGAGATTCAAATGGCTACACTTGAAAAATTTGCGGATATCAAGGTGGGAGATCTTAATAAGCCATTTCTTTTCAACGGTACTCTTTTCAAGAGATGGAAGGGTAAAGTACTTTTTTATTTGAGTCTTCTCAATGTTTCTTACGTTTTAACTGAGAAGAATCCTAGAAAAGTAGACAACTCCTCCATGAATGATGATGAGCTAATTTCCCTTCAAGAAAAAATTGAAAAATACAACGATGACTCATACAAGTGTCGGTATTATCTTCTTAATTGTCTATCTGATAATCTTTATGATTATTATGATAGAAATTACTCTACTGCAAAGAAAATTTAGAAAGCATTGCAGAGTAAGTATGATACTGAGGAGGCAGGTGCGAAAAAATATGCTGCTAGCAGATTTTTTCGTTTTCAAATGGTGGACAACAAATCTATAGTAGACCGCTCAAGACTTCATAATGATTGTTGGAGAGCTCAGATGTCACGACCCAAAATCCACTAAGGGTCGTGATGGCGCCGGACACTGCTGTCAGGCAAGCCAACTAAAATACTTGATTAGATTCCAATTTAGACCATTTTAAGAACCCAGATTTTTCCTTCTAATTTCATAAGTAAAGAGACAACTGCTTCAATTCTAATTAAGTAATAAGCAATTAATACAAAAATATTTCAAAACCATCCCAGAACCCGGTGTCACAAGTGCATGAGCAATTTCTAAGAAATAATATAATACAACATCCGTTCGGAATACAGTGGACGGAAAGTAAATACAATATACCAGAAGGGACTATACTAGCAGCGGGCCGCCTCGAATAATGCAACTCACTTAGTCCCCGAATCATCCGTGCTGCTATGCCCAGTAGGCCACTAGAGTTACATATGACTGTGCAACAAAAAAATGCACAGAAGTGTAGTATGAGTACGAAAATAACGTGTACCCAATGAGTATCCCATCTAATCTCGAAGAAGTAGAGACGAGATGGTTGACTTCGGCACTTACTAATGGTCCAATGATGGTATATCCATAATATACTAAATCGTAAATTTTTATAAACATGATTATAATTCAATGGGTTGAAGCAAATAAATAATTCTTTCTTTTATAGGAAATCATTCCTTTTCATCATCTATACATATATTCTTAAGCCAGAAAGAGGCAGCAACAACTTCAATAAGTTTCAAGGCAAGCAATACAAGCATGCGCAAATCGTGTCGAGGTCGACGGCCTGCTCCAACAGAAATGTAAGCTGTGCACTGCCGAGGGTCGAACGGTGCGAACCATAGATACATCTATTTAATCTGCCGAGGCGTTCGGCCCGCTCCAAAATTAAACACACAGACAGTCAATCAAGAGTCCACACAGAGCAATTATCCAAAGAAAGTCAATCCTCTTTTAACCATTTAAGAAAAATAAAGTTTAATCCTTTTAGAAATTTATCTACTAATTCAATGTGATTTAAGCAATTCAAGCTGTCAATAAGTTTACGATTAATCCAAGTATAACATGCTTTTGGGTCCTAGACTACCCGGACAATAGCATAATAGTAGCTACGCACGGACTCTCGTCACCTCGTGCGTACGTAGCCCCCACAAATAGGAGCACATAACCAATTAATTCACCTATGGGGACAATTCCCTCTTACAAGGTTAGAAAGGAGGCTCACCTCGCTCCGAAGGTCCATAGCCGGCATTCCACGCCCTTCCGAAGACTCGAATCGATGCACAACGCTCCAAAACTAGCCAATAATCATGTAAATCCATTAATATATGCTAAGGTACTCATTATAATCCAATTTATAACAATTCCTAACCCCGATCGAAAAGTTGACAAAAATGCCCTCGGGCCCACATGCCCGGAATCCAAAATTTTTCGAATATAAAGATTACCCATGGCCTCACGAACTCAAATATATGATTTTCTCTAAATTCCATACCCAAAATCGTGGTCAAAATTCAAGAATACTAGTTTTCTAGGTTTTCCCTCAAACCTCAAGTTTTCTACAATTTTTCAAGTCTAAATCCATATATAAACCTTGTATATACTCAAAACTAGTAGAAATCACTTACCTCATGCTTGGTGATGAAAATGGCACTCCAAAGTTGCTCCAAAATCGGCTTCCATGGAGGAAATGAAGTAAAAATGAGCCAAACTTCGATTTTTAAAGAAATCTCTCTGCCTCCAGCAATTTTCGCATCTGTGGAAATTTGACCGCATCTGCGGAAAATTTCCGCATCTGCGGCTATGACAGCAACCAGCACTTTTCTCGACACGAAAATGAGCTTAACTCCCTCATACGATGTCCAAATTCGATGATTCTTTTTGCGTTGGCTCCGAAATTACGATATAGATCTAATGGCTCAATAAAAACTTAATTTGGAGCTCATTTGCTTAATATGGCACCCCTTTATGTCCAAAGAAACGACGTTGAAACATCAAATAAGAGCGCGATACAACTCGAAACACACCCGAGGCCTCCGGTACCCCGACCAATCACACCAACCAGTCCCAAAACATATTACGGACTTGCTCGAGGCCTCAAATCACATCAAACAACGCTAAAATCATGAATCAACCCCTAATCCAAGCTTTATGAACTTTAGAACTTCCAACTTCTACTTTCGATACTTAAACCTATCAAATCACGTCCGATTGACCTCAAATTTTGCACACAAGTCATATTCGACATTACGGACCTACTCCAACTTTCGGAATCGGATTTCGACCCCGATATAAAAAAGTCCACTTCCGCTCAAACTTCTCAAAAACCTTCAAATTTCTATCTTTAGCCGATTGGCTCCAAAATGACATACGGACCTCCGAATTCACTTCCGATCGCGCTCGCAACTCCAGAATTACCATACGGAGCTGCTCCCAGACTCGGAATCCCAAACGGACATCGATATCACTGAAATGCACTTCAACCCAAACTTATGAAATTTCTTTCAAAATGCTACTTTCCACAATAGGCGCCAAAACGCTCCCGGGTCATCCAAAACCCGATCCGGGCATACGCCCAAGTCCGAAATCATCATACGAACCTGCTGGAACCTTCAGATCCCGATTCCGAGGTCGTTTACTCAAAATTCTAATCCTAGTTAATTCTTTCAACTTAAGGCTTCCGAAATGAGAATTCCCTTTCCAAATCAACTCTGAACTTCCCGAAACTTAATTCTGACCACGCGTACAAGTCATAATACCTGAAATGAAGCTGTTTATGGCCTCAGACTGCTGAACGACGTGCTAGACCTCAAAACGACCGGTCAGGTCGTTACATCAGATCCGAGGATATTAAAATTGGAGACAACCTTATTGTTTGTGGCATAATAGATAAACTACCACCTTCATGGAGGGAATTTTAAAAAACTATGCGGCACAAACAAAAAGAAACTTCACTTGAGACGCTGATAATGCGGATTCGCATGGAGGAAGAGGCAAGAGGCCAAGATGCACTTATGCAATCAGAAGAGAGCACTCTACAACCCGTCACTACAAAGGTAAATTTAATTACTTCAAATAATATTACTCCTGAAACTCACAAAAATACTTCTTTGAAGCCGAAGAAGAAAACTTTTAGGAAAAATTATGGTAGACCTCTCAAGAAGAATAATGGTGCAAACAACCAAGCACAGAATCAACAAGTTCAAATTGCGAAACCATGCTTTGTCTGTGGCAAGAGTGGGCATATTGCTTGATTTTGCAAATTTCAGAAATGTGGTCCTACACCACAGGCAAACGTTACCGAAGAGCCACTTGTGGCAGTGACAACAGACATTAACATGGTAGAAAATGTTGATGGATAGTGGGCTGATTCTGGAGCAAACCGTCATGTTTGCTATGATAGAGATTGGTTTAACGTGTATACTCCATTTGAGGAGCCCAAAACCATCATGCTTGGTGATTCTCACACAACCCAGGTGCTTGGAAAGGGAGAGGTCGAGTTGAAGTTTACTTCATGTCACGACCCAAATCCCGAGCGTGAACTATAGCAGCCAACTCCAAATCATGAACAGGGTAGTTCTTCTCGCGGGGCTTCAACTGACGAGAAGCATAAGCAATAACTATACCCTCCTGCATCAATACACATCCAATCCTATCTCTCGAAGCATCACAATATACAGTATAAGAACCTGAAGCTGATGGCAAAACCAATACTGGAGCTGTGGTCAAAGCTGTCTTGAGCTTCTGAAAGCTCTCCTCGCACTCGTCCGACCATACAAATGGCTTCTGAGTCAACTTGGTCAAGGCAATGCAATAGAGGAAAATCTCTGAACAAAACGGTGGTAATAACCTGCCAAACCAAGGAAACTACGAATCTCTGTGGCTGAGGTCGGTCTAGGCCAACTCTGAACCGCCTCTATCTTCTTCGGGTCGACCTGAATACCCTCGCTGGACACCACGTGCCCCAAGAAAGCCACCGAACTGAGCCAGAACTCACACTTGGAGAACCTTGCATAAAGCTTCTCCTCCCTCAATCTCTGCAATACAACTCGCAAATGCTGCGCGTGCTCCTCCTGACTATGCGAGTACACCAGAATATCATCAATAAAAACAATAACGAACGAATCCAGATAAGGCCGAAATACACTGTTCATCAGATGCATGAACGCTACTAGGGAATTAGTCAGCCCAAAAGACATAACAAGAAACTTATAGTGCCCGTATCTAGTCCTGAAAGCAGTCTTAATAATATCTGAATCCCTGATCTTCAACTGGTGATAGCCCGAAAGGAGGTCAATCTTGGAGAACACCCTCGCTCCCTGAAGCTGGTCAAATAAATCATCAATGCGAGGCAGGGGATACTTGTTCTTCAATGTTACTTTGTTCAATTGCCTGTAGTCAATGCACATTCTCATGGTGCCATCCTTCTTCTTCACAAACAGAACCGGTGCACCCCACGGTGACACACTAGGCCGATTGAACCCCTTATCTAGGAGTTCCTGAAGCTGATCCTTCATTTCTTTCAACTCCGCTGGTGCCATACGATATGGCGGAGTGGAAATGGGCTGAGTGCCCGGCACCAGGTCAATACCAAAATCGATATCCCTGTCCGGTGGCATGCCCGACAGGTCTGCAGGAAATACATCGGGAAACTCCCTCACAACTGGGACAGAATCAATGCTAGGAGTCTCGGCTCCAATATCCCTCACGAACGCCAAATATGAAAGGCAACCCTTCCCAACCATACGCTGGGCCTTTTAGAATGAAATCACCCTACTAGAAACATAATCAGTCACACTACGCCACTCGATCCTCGGTACACCCGGTATAGCCAAAGTGATTGTCTTAGCATGACAGTCTAGAATAGCATGACACGGAGATAACCAGTCTATGCCCAAAATAACGTCAAAATCCACCATGCTCAATAACAATAGATCAACTCGTGTCTTCAGACCACCAATAGTCACCAAACATGACCGGTACACATGGTCTACAATAATAGTATCGCCCACCGGGGTAGATACATGAACAGGTAAAGCAAGACATCCTCGGGACGTACCCAGATGATGAGGAAAATATGAGGACACATAAGAATAGGTGGAACCGGGATCAAATAAGACTAAGGCATCTCTGTGGCAGACTGAATCAATACTTGTAATGACGGCATCTGAAGCAATGGCATCTGTCCTGCCTGGAAGAGCATAAAAACGAGCCTGACCACCGCCTGATCGACCTCCACCTTTGGGGCGACCCCTGGCTGCCTGACCCTAAACCCTAGCTGGCTGGGAGGGTGCTGAAGGCTGACCCCTTAGCTGAGATGAGCTAGCAACACGACGAGGACACTGCCTCCACATATGTCCAAACTCTCCGCACTCAAAACAACTCCCAAGTGCTGGAGAATGGGCCTGAAGGGAACCCCTCATGCCGGAGTGACTAGCTGACGCACTCGGCCTAGAAGAACCCTGAGCAGACGGGGCACGAGATGAACTCTATGCTGGAAGAGCGTTGAGTGAAGGTTGACCCTGCTGAGAACCATGATAACCACGACCTGAAGATGCACCACGATACTCGGGACGAGCCGACTGAGCGGGCCTGAAAGAACGACCCCTACCATGCTGGAACTGGCCCCTCGAAGGAGCGCCACTGTAACTGCCAGAACCTCGAGGCCTCTTGGCCCCCCTCTCCTCTCGATCTTGAAGACGAACCGCCTCAATCTCTCGAGCTATATCAACCACCTCCTCGAATGTAGCACCCAGTACTCTCTCTCTAGTCATAAGAACACGGAGATGGTAGTTAAGGCCATCAACAAATCTCCTGATACGCTCATGATAAGTCGGAACCATCCAGACGGCATGACGAGCCAACTTTGAAAACCTCATCTGGTACTGAGACACAGTCATATCTCCCTGCCGTAGCCACTCAAACTGCCTGTGCAGCTCCTGTCTGCGGGACTGCGGTACATACTTCTCCAAGAAGAGAGTGGAGAAATCCTGCCAAGTCAAAGGTGCTGCACCAGTCGGCCTACGCCTCTCATACGCCTCCCACAAAGTGAAGGAAGCCCCAGTAAATTGAAAGGTGGTAAAAGCCACACCACTAGACTCGAGAATCCCTGCTGTACGGAGCAACCGCTGACATCTGTCAAGAAAACCTTGGGCATCCTCGCCCTCAGCACCAATGAATGTCGGAGGCTAGAGTCTACCAAACCTCTCAAGATGACGCTGCTCATCCTCAGGCGTAGCTGGAACCCTGAACTCCTACACTGGTGCAACTGGCTGGGTTGGAGGTGCCTCTGGAGTCTGTAACCCCTGCACTACCTGCTCAGGTGTGCGAGTAGCGGGGGTCTGATTGCCTCCCCCAGCCTGCGAAGTAGCTGCTGCTGTAGTGGCTGAAACTGCCTGAGCCAGGCCGGTGCAAACTGTCAAAATCTGAGCTAAGGCCTCTTGAAGACGCGGAATCACGATGGGCACAACTGGTGCCTGAACTGGTGCTGCTGGAGCCTGGTCCTGAGCTGGGGCAACTGGTGGATCAACAGGCGCTGCCCCTGCTGCTCTGCCTCTGCCACGACCACGACCGCGTCCACGGCCTCTGGTGGCCTCAGTGGGTGGTACTGGTGGTCGTCCGCCACGTCCGGTAGCTCTTGTCCTCACCATCTGTGAGAGGATAGAATAAAGAGAATTTAGTACTCGGATTAACAAGTTCGCACGACAAGAATTTCAAGAATGTGAAGTTTTCCTAAAGGTTCTACAGCCTCCCGAGGATAAGTACAGACGTCTCCGTACCGATCCGCGAGACTCTACTAAACCAGCTCATGACTCGTGAGACCTAGTAACCTAGGCTTTGATACTAACTTATCACGACCCAAATCCCGAACCTGATCGTGATGGCGCCTCTCGTGAAGACAAGGCCAGCCATAACAACGCAAATAACTCTTTTAAAGAAATTAATTAACATTAACAATTCTAACACATGTTTAAGATAACCATAAACGTGGGAACATCGATAATAACAAGGGGAAACCATCCCGACACAGCCCAAACCAGGGTGTCACAAGTCATGAGCTACTATAGAGTTTTCTATAAGTCTACAAAGTATGAAATCCAGTACAATAGTCTAAAGAAAACATAAATGATAGAGGATAGGGGAGACAAGGGGCTGCGACGTCAACAGCTACCTCATAACTCCAAATCGCTGCCTGGTCTGGAAGGAATCAGCGCTCAGGTGCAGACTCTGCTATGCCTGAATCTGCACACATGGTGCAGGGAGTAATGTGAGTACTCCGACCCAGTGAGTAATAATAATGAATAATAACCGAAGGCATGAAAACACATAAGTGCACAAGGCAATTCTATATCAGGCAGTAAATCATTTTAAGCAGTAAAACAGAAAAGAGTCAAATGAAATCTCCTTTTAAAAACAGGTAAATTAGGTAAACAACAAGTAAATAGTGAGTAGGAATCTGCCCCTCGGGCCCAGTATCAATCGCTCAGAACAGTGTCAGCCCCTCGGGCTCAGTATCAATCACTCAGCATAATATCAGCCGCTCGGGCTCACTCTCAGATCATATGGGTACCCACGCTTGTGTGTGTGCAGACTCCGGAGGGGCCCCTTACGGCCCAAGCGCTATATCAACATAAGGCCTGAAAGCCTTCTCACATCACTCATATGGCCTGAAAGCCTCCTCTCATCACTCACAAGGCCTGAAAGCCTCCTCATGTCACTCAAGCCACCTCGTGGCATATAAATGTATCTCAGGCCCTCGGCCTCATATCACTCAGCATATCCTCACATATGGCCCTCGGCCTCACTCAATCCAGAAATCATCACAAGCCCCTCGGCATCAGTAAAACAATAGTGCTTAGCCCAAACAACATTGAAAATATCATTTAGATGTCAAAAATTCAATTAAAAGTGGCTGAGTTTGTAAAATATTATTAATCAACAGGACTGAGCTCAAGTAATATATCAAAGTAGTGAGGAAACAGTGATAAAAGCCCGCGAAGGATTCAAGTAGTCGGCATGAAGCCCAAAAATATGGCAATAAGCCCAAATCATGTTGATAACAAATAAGTTTCAGTCAATTACACAGTAAAATCCTCAATCGGGGCGGACCAAGTCACAATCCCAGTAGTAAACAACCCCGCGCTCGTCGTTAAGCGCGTGTTTCACCTCAATATAGCACTATGTTGTGCAAATCTGGGGTTTCAAACCCTCAGGATATCATTTACTATCATTACTCACCTCAAGCCGGCCAAAATCCTAGCTCGCTATGCCCTTTCCTCGCAAGTCGGCCTCCTCGCGCATCGAATCTGACCAAAACCACAACGAATACGTCACAATAGGTTAAGGGAACATAACCCAATCGGAAAGAATCGAAAAACATCAAAAATCATGAAATTTGCAAAACCCGAGCCCCGGGCCCACTTCTCGAATTTCAGAAAATTTTACATCAACGGATTTCTTATCTCGCCACGAGTCTATACATACCAAGAACTCCCAAATCCGAGCTCAAATAACCCATCAAAACCCAATTTGAAATTTCAAAACTCAAGCCCTAGTTCTTCCCCCTTTTTGATAAATTTTCATGAATTTCTAGGTTGATTCTACAATTAAATCATGTCTTTAGTTCATAAAACTCACCTCCAATCAATCCCAGTCGAAATCCCCTTCAATTCCCGTCCAAAAGATCTCAAGGATGCTCAAAAATGGTGGAAAAATAACCTAGCTCGCGGAACAAAATGACTTAAATCTATTCTGCCCAGGTGACTTTTTACTCTATGCGAACGCGAGGGCCTTCTCGCATTGGCGATGCACAAAAATCCCATTGGCCCATTTTACCCTTCGCGAACGCGAAGCCTCATCCGCGATCGCGATGCTCTAGCTGACACTACTACGCGAACGCAAGCCTTGTGCCGCGAACGCGGAGAACAAATATTATGGGACTCCAAATCCTTCTACGCGGACGCGATTATCCTTCCGCGAACGCGATGCACTAGCTCCCAGACCTACGCGATCGCGAACCACTGAGTGCGAACGCGATGAACAAAGTTCCAGCCTCCCAATTTTACTCTACGCGATCGCGACACCCCCCTCGCGATCGCGATGACCAAATCTCTGCAACACTTCAGCTGGAAAATCTGCAACTTCAAAATGCTAGAATTGGTCCGATTGACCATACAAAATCACCCCGAGGACCCCGGGACCTCAACCAAAAGTGCCAACCCATCCTAAAACATCATCCAAACTCGCTCCAATCGTCAAAACACATCAAACAACACCAAAATCATCAACTCCCATCGAATCCAAGCCTAAGTTCTTCTAAAACTTTCGAAACACGCATTTGATCAAAAACCCAACCGAAACACCTCCGAATGACTTGAAATTTTGCACACATCCCAAATCACCTAGCGAAGCTACAGCAACTCTCGGAATTCCATTCCGACCCTCGGATCAAAATCTCACCTATCAACCGGAATTCGCCAAAATACTAACTTCGCCAATTCAAGCCTAATTCTGCACAGGACCTCCAAAATCACTTCCGATCACGCTCCTAAGTCACAAATCATCCCCCGAAGCTAACCGAATCAACGGAAATTACATCCGAGCCCTCTAACTCATAAGTCAACATCCGGTTGACTTTTCCAAACCAAACCTTCCTTAAAGAGACTAAGTATCTCATTTCCTACCAAAACCTCTCCAAACTAGCTCGATCACATAAGATACGGATAATGAAGCATAAAGAAGCTGAAAATGGGGAAAACAAAGCGGTAACTCACGTGACGACGGGTCGGGTCGTCACACTTCAGGAAGAGTATTAACGTTGAAAGACGTACTTTATACTCCTTCAATGAGAAAAAATTTGATGTCTAGTTTTCTTCTTAACAAGACAGGCCTCAAACAAATTATTGAAAGTGATCAATATGTAATAGTGAAAAAGGGTATTTTTGTGGGTACGGGTATGCATGTGATGGGATGTTCAAGTTGAATGTTGAGATGAATAAAACTTCTTCAAGTTCTGTTTATATGCTTTCTTCTAATAATTTTTGGCGTGCTCGTTTGTGTCATATTAATAATTGTTATGTGGGAATCATGAGTAGTTCAGGATAAATCCCAATGATTAAAAAGAACTTTGAAAAATGTGAGGCTTGTAGTAAAGCCAAAATAACTAAAAGACCTCATTTTCAAGTTGAAAGAAAACCTGAATTGTTAGAATTAGTTCACACTTTTATTTGTGAACTTGGAGGAATTTTAACCCGTGGAGGAAATAGATATTTTATCACTTTTATTGATGATTTCTCTAAATTCACATATGTTTATTTGATGAAAAATAAAAGTGATGCGTTTGAAAATTTTAAAAATTATCTCCATGAGGTTGAAAATCAATTTGATAGAAAAATAAAAAGAATTAGAAGTGATAGAGGCCGTGAATATGAGTCTAATGAATTTAATTCTTTTGTGAGATCATTGAGAATAATTCATGAAACTACTCCACCTTATTCTCCAGCATCAAATGGTGTGGCTGAAAGAAAAAATAGAGCTTTGGTAGAGTTAACTAATGCCATGCTTATTGAGTTAAATGCACCTTTAAATTTGTGGGGTGAAGCTATTTTGACTGCATGTTATGTGTTGAATAGGGTGTCTCATAAGAAAACAAAGTTGCCACCATTTGAGTTATGGAAAAATTACAAGCCAAATTTGGGTTATCTGAAAGTTTGGGGTTGTTTAGCCTATGTTAGGCTAACGGATCCTAAAATTATAAAATTGGGTAAAAAAGTTGCCACTTGTGCTTTTCTTGGTTATGCTTCTAATAGTACAACCTATAGATTTTTAAATCTTGAAGATAATACAATTATAGAATCAGGTGATGCTATTTTTCATGAAAATAAATTTTTATTTGAGTCTAAAAATAGTGGGGGTCAAAGAGATAAAGATAATTTTTTGTCTATGCCTAGTTTTTTTTTTGGTAACTAACTTTTGTATTAATCGCCTTTGAAACTTTACAAAACTATAACTAACCACAGCACAATTAGTTATCTCAAAAGAAAATATCTCAATCTATACTCCCCACTATTACTATATACATGAAGATCTCATCTAAACTAATTTCCTTAACACCTAAAATTAAAAAATTTCCAGTAGTTCTTGAACTCTGCTGCCAGCTCGCACATGACAAGTATAGACAATTTCTCGAGCAATTGCTTCCCAACTTCTGGCCTTCTTTTCAAACACTCTATTGTTCCTTTCAATCCATATAGCATAGACACATTCCGCATATACCAGTTTGAATAGTTGAGCTTGTTTAGATTTCCCTTTAGCCCTTTTGATAGCCCAAGTAGCATGCTGATGCCATTCATCTGGTGCTTGTTGCCATTGTAGCCATTTCTGCATTGTCCTCCATATAGCCTTAGCATAGTCACATTCTACAAACAAGTGGTCTCTAGTTTCCAGTTCAGATTGACACAAAGAGCAAGTATTGTCCACTGTTATACCCCATCGCATTAGCCTATCTGCTGTAGCCAACCTCCCCTGCAATACCAACCACATTATAAAGATTGCCTTTGGTCTTGCATCATTCTTGAACATAAGGCATTTCCAGACTACTGGTCTCATTTCAGGGAGCAATTTGTAGTAGATAGCATTAGTCAAGCTCCTTGAGCTTGAAGTTGCAGTGATCAGATGCAATTCATTCCTCAATTCCAAAAGCTTTCTAGTAATCCAGCTGGCTTGTGTTAGAACTGTTGCTTCCAGTGGTGGCTTCCCTTTAATATAGTAAGTTGGATCCATCTAATCCATAGCTTGTTTTGTTTGTGATCAATATCCCAGCATGTCTTGATTTGAGCTGCTTTATTCCATAATTTCATGTTGATGAGGCCTATTCCACCCATAGACTTAGGCAGACACACTCTATCCCATGCTATCAAAGCTTTCTTAGTGATTGAGTTGCTGCCTGACCACATATAGCTTCTGCAATAACCTTCTATAATCTTCAGAACCTTAGTAGGGATAGGAAATAGCTGGGCCCAATATGCTTGCATTCCAAACAAAACTGACTTCACTAATTGTGTTCTCCCTGCATATGATAATTTTTTTGCTGTCCAAGAGGTGATTCTGGCTATTATTTTCTCTATTAAAGGTTGCCACTGTATCAAAGAAATCTTCTTAGTAGCTAGAGGCACTCCCAGGTATTTAAAAGGTAGACTGCCATGGACAAAACCCAAGTGATTCGGGATGTTGGCCTGTTCTTCCTTCTTGACTCCACCAAAGTACACACTGCTCTTCCCAAGATTAGCTTGTAGTCCTGAGGCTGTAGAGAAGGTTCTGAAGCATTCATAGAGTGCAGAAATAGAGCTCAAATTTCCTTTGGCAAATAGCAGTAGATCATCTGCAAAACTTAAGTGTGTTACACCTAGTTTTGCACATTTAGGATGGAATTGATAGCTCTTTTCATCCTTCAGTTCATTGAGTAGCCTACTCAAGTACTCCATGGCTATTGCAAATAAGAAGGAAGATATTGGATCTCCTTGTCTCAGCCCCCTAGCTGCATTAAAGGGTTTACTTTGTTCTCCATTGATCACCACAGTGTAGTTCACAATTTGCACACATTCCATTATCCATAACACAAATTGATCAGGAAATCCAAGCTCAAATAACATCTGTCTCACAAAGGGCCATTCAACAGAATCATAAGCTTTTTGTAGGTCAATTTTGATCATGCACCTAAGTGACAAATTCTTCCTTGTATAGTCTTTAACTAACTCATGGGCAAGGAATATGTTGTCAGCTATTTTCCTCCCTGGGATAAAGCCAGCTTGAGCTGCACTTATAATATCTGGCATCACAGCCTGCATTCTGGAGGCAAGGATCTTGGCAATCATTTTGTATAGGACTGTACAACATGCAATAGGTCTATACTCTTTCACAGTATTTGGTTTGGAAGTTTTTGGGACTAGTGTGATAGCAGTACAATTGATTGCCCTATACAATTTCCCAGTTTTGAAAAACTCTTTGACAGCAGCAATAACTTCTTTCTTCACAAGGGGCCATACCTTTTTGAAAAAATAGGCATTGTACCCATCAACCCCAGGGGATTTATCATTTCCTATTGAGGACAACCCATCATATATCTCCTTCTCTGTAATTTCTGCACATAAGCTTGTCCTTTGTTGTTGAGTGAGAACTGGCCCTTTCCTCATTGTTTGCTTATTTACTGCTGGTAGAATGTGGGCTGCTGAACCCATCAAGCTTTTATAGAACTTGATTATCTCATCTCTGATTTCCTCTGGATCTTCTAGCTTCCTATTATCAAGAGATGTTAGCTCAGTAATTTGTTTCCTCTGTGTCCTTTCTTTGATCAATGCTGAGAAGTATTTATTGTTTGAGTCTCCAAGTTTGATCCATGTAGCTTTAGCTTTTTGTTGTAAGGCACACTCTTCCATCAGTGACCATTTCTCCAGCTCCTGCAACAACTTTCTTTCTTCTGCAAGCAAATCTGTATTGTCCCTTAATTGCATTAGTTCCTGAGTGTTTTTGAGATCTTGCCTTGCCTTCTCTATTTTTTGTCTGATAAACTTGAACTCCTCATTGTTAAGCCTCCTCAAGTCTGATCTCAGGTTCTTCAGTTTCTTCCAAATATTTTCCATACTATTTGTGGAAAAAGTGTTCTGCCATATGTCTTCAACTATCTTCATGAAGTCTTTGTGTTCAGCCCATACATGAAGAATTTGAAAGAAACTTTAGTGTTATATCTAGCAGCTGTCATTGATAGTAACATAGGTGCATGATCTGAGATATAGGGATCATCATACTGCATCACCACATGTCCCCAATTCATCATCCATTCATGATTGCCAAAAGCCCTGTCTATTCTACTGTATATTCTTTCTGTACTCAGCTACTTGTTGGACCATGTGTAGTAGTCCCCAGTCCACTGAACTTCTGTTAGTAGCAGGTCATGTATGCATTCAGAGTACTCTTGGATTTCTGTGTAAGTAATTGGATTACCAAACAGTCTATCTTCTTGTGTCAACACTGCATTGAAATCTCCAGTAACAAGCCATGGTTTGTTGATACCTACAGCCACTTCTTTCAGTTGTCCCCATAGTGATCTCCTGTGTTCTATTGCATTGAAGCCATAAATAATAGTAAGAAAACAATTGATGTCTCCTATCCTGCTTTTAACTTCATGGTGCAAAATCTGTGCTTCAGCTCTCACCATGCTCACTTCACACCATTGTGAATCCCAAATCAACCATATTCTCCCATTAGTAGCAGCCTGATAATTGTCATATGCCTGCCATGTTGCAGCAGTATTCCCCCTGATCTTCTTTGAATTGTGTTCTTTGACTCTAGTTTCTATAAGTCGAACTAATCTAATTTTTTTTGTTTTTAAATAATTTCTCAGTTCCTTTTGTTTATACCTCTTATTTATTCCCTTAACATTCCATATTAGCCAATTCATCATGCTGTTTTTGTCCCCCCTCCTTTATCAAGAGGTGCGCCTTGTTCTTCACTATCTCCTCCATGTAGTACTCCAAAACCATTTTTTGTAGGGACAGAACACAGTATGGGGAAATTTTTGAGATTGAACTCAGGACTTTGTACAGTTTTCCCTTTGTTCTTCTCTGGTTGTGCTTCTATTCTATCTCCAGGACAGGCTCTCATCTCTGCACTCACTTGCTGTATCTGTTGTGTAATTTCCTTTGTTTGCTCCATTTGTTGTTCAACTGGTGCTGTGTGTTGTATAGGGCCCTTGTATCTCCATTCCTGTGTGACAGTTTTGGTTCTCCTCCTTCTATGTTGGATATCCCTTTGGCCTTCATCCACTTCCTTTTCTCTGCATTTGTGTCCAACTATTTGACAAATTCCACAAAATTCTGGCCTCCAGTCATATGTCACTTGTTGTTGAAAGCATTTCCCTTTTGGATCAATCACAGTAATTTCATCAGGTAATGGTTGACTGACATTTATCTCCACAAACATTCTAGCATAGGATATCCTAGATTGCTTTGTGGTGCATTCATCAGCAAATACAGGAGTTCCCAATACACTAGCAATTCTACTTAGAGACTTACTACCCCAGCAGTTCATAGGTAGATTAGGTAATTTCACCCACAGTGGTATCTCAGTAGGAAATTCTCGACTGAAATCAAAGTCTGCTGTCCATGGTTTCAAAATTATGGGTTGCTGATAGTATATGGTCCATTATAGTACACAACATGCATATGAGTTATGGAGTTAAATCGAATCACATAGTACCCCTCCTCATGGAAGTATACTTCTGGAGTATCTATATTAATCCAATTTTGACTAATATACCTGTTCATAACATTATACCCAGGTGTTTCCCCAATGACATATGCAATTAAAGCACATTTCCATTTTTCTTCTTCTGGTTCTACTTCTTCCGCTTTCAGTTGCACCACCATTTTCCCATCAACGATTTGTGGGGGAATATATGTAAGAGCCATATCATTAGTTGAAGATCTGTTGCCTTTGAACAAACTCGTCCATGTTCCCGTCGGATTTACTGCTTCAGCTGCTCGATCCACTGGCTTTTGCGTTAAATTCACTGTTACATTGGTCTGGTTCTCAATTACCGTTCCATTGCTCTGAGCTTGCCCTAGTTCCTTCTGCATGATTCCCTTTGTAGTTGTCTCCATAACATCAGTTATCTCTAGCTCCTTTGGTATCTCCTTAGTGTTCGAACTAGATCCTTGTTCCACAGATCTAATTCCTTCAGCTAGCTGCACCGGAGACGCCGTTGGAGTATTTTTTGGTGTTACTTCTCCTTGAATTCGAGCTCCAACTGAGCTCCCAAAAGCTACAATAGGTATTTTCCTAGGTCGTCCACGCCCCCTTCCTCGTCCCCGACCCCTCGCCCCTGCCTAGTTTTTCTACTTCTATTTTGCAAAATGAAGAAAATGATGCTTTTGAGTTAAGAAGAAGTAAAAGAGCTAGAATAGAAAAAGATTTTAGTCCTGATTTTTATGTTTTTAATATTGAAAATGACCCTCTTACTTTAAAAGAAGTTTTATTATCACCTGATCCTATTTTCTGAAAAGAGGCTGTAAATGATGAAATGGAGTCACTAATTTCTAATAAAACTTGGAAGTTGGTTGATTTACCACCAGGTTGTAAAACAATTGGGAACAAATGGGTCCTAAGAAAAAAGTTAAAACCAAATGGATCGGTTGATAAGTATAAAGCTAGGTTAGTTGTTAAAGGTTTTAAGCAACTAGAAGGCCTAGAATTTTTTGATACTTTTTCTCCGGTAACTAGAATTACATCCATTAGACTTTTAATTGCTATTGCTGCAATTTTTGATTTGCATGTTCATCAAATGGATGTAAAAACTGCTTATGGGGACCTAAATGAAGAAATTTATATGGATCAACCTGGGGTTTTTATAGAAGCTGATCAAGAAAGTAAAGTGTGTAAACTTACTAAATCCCTATATGGCTTGAAACAGGCACCTAAGCAATGGCATGAAAAGTTTGATTCCTGCATGATGGAAAATGGTTTTAAATCGAATGAATGTGATAAGTGCATCTATCATAAGTCTTGGAATAATTCACATGTAATTGTTTGCCTCTGTGTTGATGATTTGTTAATATTTGGCTCTAACATGAATGTTATTGGAGAAACTAAAATCATGCTTAATAGCCATTTTGACATGGAAGATTTGGGAGAGGCAAATTTCATTCTTGGAATGAAGATTACTAGAACATGTGATGGAATTTTCCTTGACCAGTCACATTATGTTGAGAAAATTTTGAAAAAATATAATTTTATTGATTGCAAGCATGTTGTAACCCCTTTTGATTCAAGTGTTCACTTATTTCCTGTACAAGGTGACAATGATGTGATAAATCAAAAGGAATATGCTAGCTTAATTGGAAGCTTGAGATATGTGACTGATTATACTCGGCCTGATATTGCATAAGCAGTAGGAGTACTTAGCAGGTTTACAAGCAAGCCAGGTAAAGAACATTGGCATGCCATAACAAGAGTTATGAGGTATTTACTTGGTACAAAAACCTATGGCTTATTTTATAAAAAATATCCTGCTGTACTCGAAGGCTTTTCTGATGCAGATTGGAACACTTTATCTGGTGATTCCTGTTCTACTACAGGTTATATTTTTACTTTGGGAGGTGGTGCTATTTGTTGGAAATCGAAAAAGCAAACAATAATTGCTAACTCTACCATGGAGGTTGAGCTAATTGCTTTAGCTTCAGCCAGTGAGGAAGCGAATTGGTTGAGAGATTTATTATTTCAAATTCCTTATTTTGAAAAACCAATTCCTCCTATTTTAATTCATTGTGATAGCACTGTTGCAATTGGTAGAGTGCAAAACCGTTATTATAACGGTAAATCCAGACCTATAAGGAGAAAACATAGTACTATGAGATCATATTTGACAAGCGGTACCATTAATATTGATTATGTTAAATCTTATGATAATCTTGCAGATCCACTGACTAAGGCCTTAGCAAGAGAAAGGGTCTGGAGCACATCGAGGGGGATGGGATTGAAGCACATAAGCTCATAAGTCATATTTGAGGAAAACCAACCTGGGGACTAGAGATCCTATAACCAGGTTCAATTGGAAGAACGATTCATATGATGGCTTGGATTAAAATGCACTATTTTTATTATTATTCCATCCCTATGGTGTGAGTGCATTTATCATGTAATGATTTTCGAGGTTGAGTTTTATTAACTCTTAATGAAAATCTGTAGCTCGTATGAGTGGGGTACTAGAGTTACAAGAGCACCCATGACAGATTTCACCTATATGAGTGTGGAAGTAGGCCACTTCCTATGAGAATTGGGCTTGTTCTCAAAAACACTCATGAAAATCGGGATAGCACAAGGCCGTAATTTGCTGACTAATAAAACTCATGTCAACACCTTGATTATTATGTGTAAGCAGTGATATTTTATTTCCCTAAAGCAGTCATAGTTCAAGTCTGAGACCACTACTGACTCTGGAGTAAAGATCGCTATTTTGCTAAGTGAAGGTTCAATGCAGAGCACACCTACATTATGCATGATAGTCTCCCTTCAACTGGTAAACTCTCTTATATATTTTAATATTAAAATGAGTGGGGTAATGTTAGTGTAATTGCATTTTATTATTAAAATAAATTCCTATAACTCTCACTACTCCATGATGTAGAAGATGGCCATAACTCCTATAACTCCCACTACTCCATGAAGTAGAAAATGGCCATAACTCTTTTATAACTCTTCTTCCATGTTCTACCACTAATTATCCCATGTTCTCCATGATATCATAACTTATTACCCCACTTTCTTCCAATTTAATTCAAGGAAAAATTCATACACCTATAAATAGGAGTCTTTCTTTCATATTGTGGTATGAAAAAATAATAGTAGAGTGTTTCTATAAAGTGAGGTTAAAGTTTTGAAAAAAGAAGAAGAGAGTTTTTTTACTTTTGTTGAAGGAAGGTGTTCATCTTGGTGGAGCTTTGGACTCAACAACTTGTCCATAGTTTGTTCGAGTCATACGACGTGATCGGGCTGTTGTATCCTGGGGGAGACAGGTCAAGAGGATTACTGCTGGACCAGTGAAAACTTTGCTGTAGTGGGCTTGAATCTCCTTAAAGAGAGCGAGATATTCGCGCCTCAGCCTGAAGATATTTTATTTTATTCATTTTATTTTTTCAACTGTAATTGTATTTTCACCAATAATTTCTATTATTTTTTCGGATGTATCTATCATTAGATGCTCTGCTATTGTAGAATTCAATAGGCTATAACTCGCATCCTCGCCGACTACAATTCATCGACCTGAAAGTCTCTATATCTCCCATAGCTATCCCGATTCCCATTCAGTTGAAGCATAGTTGAGATTTTCGACATAATTGCACTTGTTACAGAAGAAGTTACAGAAGAATTGTAGCTAATTTAGTCGCTACTGATTTGTGAAATCAGAAAAACCAGTGAAACAGAGTATTATCGTAAAAACAGAGTAGTGAATTTTGGATAGAAACGGGCGAAATTTAATAGGGAGATTTGTGTTTGACAAAATCTGGAAGAATCCTTAATATCCCAACATTCGCGCGCCTATTAAAGGAATTGTACAGCTAACAGAATTCTTTTTTAATGAGTTGTTTATATTTTGTGGAAAATCTGTTAGCAGGGCGGGTAATTTACAAATTATGGACATTTTTCGTAATATAGTTTCCTATATAGTATAGGAACGAAAAATTCCCAATTTTGATTGGGTTCAGTCTGGACCGACCTAGTTGCCAAGTTTAGACTTGGGGAAAGATCACTTTTAGCCCGCGGCAGAAACTATTTATATCCGATAGCTACAAAAGTGAATGAAATTTGTATATTTTTTTTGTATATAACATAAAAAATGTGTATATATACCAAAATATATTTTTTGGACTATTATTTTGAGAACGGCTATACAATATTATTTTTCCTTTAGAATTTGATTAAAGACCTCACTTATTTTACAATGAACCGTCGCAATGCTAGTTCTGATTACAAGATAAGCATGGGACGAGTGTAATTGAACTTTAAGCAAATTAAAAAGACCAATATTATAATAGAGTGTAAGAAATAAATAAAATTTAAATTAAAAAAAAAGTTGGAGTTACTATCTGTTCTCCAAACCAAACTCGCAAAAACTAGAAACGACAAGTGAAAATACGAGAAAACAAAAATTAATAATTCGTGTATAGTATCAATTGTCCTAGTTTATGTGTCACATTTTATTTTATGAGATCAATTTAAGTAAGCTCTTGATTATAACATCAAGCAAAATTCATTGAACCTCCAATGAAAAATGTTTGCGCCTGTGTCTACCATGACTTTACGGCTTTTCCATTTACAACGGCGTCCAAGTAAAATAATATTTTGCATTACCTAAAAAATAATTACAAATAATTGTTAGTAATATAAAAGTAAGACAAATTACATACTACTATAGACTAGAATATATTTATAAATTAGAAAATTTTAAAAGCTATCAAAAGTTAAATTCTTTATACTCAAAGCTTCGCCTTCTCTATGAAACTTCCAAGATTTGAAAGTGTGATAAGATATACGTAGTCCTCAATTGTTGTCTAGCTGTGCCCTTAGAAAGAAACACATGAGAGACACATATGCTATCTTTTCCTTTTACAAGTTGAAAATACTATTGTGTACTAATAAAAGTTGTGTTGAAATAATAAGTATTCATTGGTCTTTAATCTGAGGTCTTAGATTCAAACTCTGGATATAAAATTGTCTTTATTAGAAAATATTTTATCCCCCTTAATATGGAATTTTCGGGCGTGAATCTAATTTAATTGAACCTCAGTACTGATACAAGACACTGGTTTGGGAACCCAAAAAAAAAAAAAAAGGAAAGGGAAACCCTATCTTGCGGGAAACTAAAATCTTGCGTAGTGACGAAGACCATATATTAAATTTCATGGTTGCATATATATTGGAATAAAATGATAGAATTAGTTTGCTAAAATGATTGACTAGTCTTGATTATGAATTATATATAATTTCTTATGCACTAATCCCTTTTCAAATTGACTTAATTGGACTATGATTAAGTAGTACATTCTGGTACTGTTGACAATGAAATTTGTGGGCAAAGTTAGAAAACTTTGCCACGTTTACAAGATTAAGCTATGAGTGTCAAAGACATAACAAAATTAATTAAAGTATTCGTTCAGTATAAGCTTTACTTCAACACTTACATGTGCTACAGGGATTCCTTAACGCAATTGAAAGCCACAATGCTTTATTGCATTTGAATGCAACAGATAATATTGCCAAAATTCTTTCATTGGAATCACCAAAATCACATTGGATATTATTAACAATTCTTTTATTAATCAACAAAGTCTTCCCTTTCTTTTTATTTTTATTTGATGGGGTGGGGCAGGTGGGGAGCTAGCCTTACCGTTGAGGGTTTGGCCGAAGTCAATTGCTTTAGTCCAAATTTTGAGTTTATCTTAAGAAATTCATTAGATATGTACATATTATTAGTTTAGAACACAATAGCTTAAACAAGAATAGAATTACGAACCCACAAACTATAAATCCTGACTTCGCCTCTGAAGGGGCGGTGCTTCTTCTCTTTGTACATACTTTGATATATTTATGTAAATAGACTCTCGAAAGTGAAATTAAAATTGCTAGTTATCTTTTTCTGGTTAGGAGTATATCTGCGCTCTACGCATACATCAAAGTAACGAATGCATGACATATACATCGAGTGTGAATAAATTTTTCCCAAACTCTAAGTATCTTTGCCCAACTAGGCTAGCTAAATTGAGTGGCAAAAAAAAACTAATTTTGAAGAGATTATGGGGTTAGTTTTGCTTGAGGATGCATTAAAGTTGAATGTTTATTTTAGTATATCATAATTTAATATATAAGGGCATGGCTCTTAGTATACACAAGAACTGAATTTGACAAAAATGGTGAATTTTAAAGGAGTAAGAAACAATAAAGGCCATGACCAACGGTTGTTGGAGGCCGCCACCATCAAATCCGGCGGCCTCCTGTTACCGCCCTTCCACCACTACCACCACCAACGGTTGTTGGAGACCGCCACCACCAAAGTCGGCGGCCTCCAATTATCGCCCTTCCGCCACCACCATTACCATCACCATCAACAACTCTTCTCTTGTAAAATTATCAAGATTTTCATCTTATTATTTACAGTTTCTACTTATTGCCTTGTTCTTAATTGTCAATCTAATATGTACCCTTTAGAATCCTTTCCAAATTCTTACAACTCCTTTTCTTCATTCTCTCAAGATTTAAGCCAAGGAAATATTCTACCTTCAACAGTGAGTTTTCTATTACTCTTTTCTAGTTTATAATACATGTTCTTGATACAATTTTTTTTTTTTTTAAAATAGAAAATAAAACAGATTATTTATTACAATAAATTAATCACATTGACCGTGTAAAGCAATGAATTTATTTGTATGTTACTTAGAAATACTACGTTATAGGTAAATAGTTATTCAATAAAGTTATTCGAAATCAGAGACGGAGTTAGAAATTTGAAGTCATAGCTCGTCTAAGTTATTGAGTTCCTATTGAAAAAAATTTATACATTATTTAGTGATTTATTAATACAAAAAAAGTTACTAGATTCGTACGAACCTATAGTTGATACAAGCTCCGCCCCTATCTGCAATATTTACTACCTTTTAAATTTAATGATCAATTATTTATATTCTTTAAGTTGTCATTACATAGAACTTAAACTCTTCAATTCTATTTATTCCCTAATTAATTTCGTGGGCATTTTCAGAGCAAGAAGCAAAGTAAATTAAAACAAGTGTTAGAAGAGGCAGCCATGGAAGACAAAACTGTGATCATAACAACTCTAAATGCAGCCTGGACAGCTCCAAATTCCATTTTTGATCTTTTTTTGGAGAGTTTTAAAATTGGAAACAATACAAATTCTCTGTTGAATCATGTATTAGTAGTAGCTTTGGATCAAACTGCTTATTCTCGTTGTTTGGAGGTTCATCCAAATTGCTATGCATTGATCACAAATGGAGTTGATTTTTCTGGGGAAGCACATTTTATGAGTGATGATTATTTGAAGATGATGTGGAGGAGAATTGATTTTCTTCATATTGTTCTTCAGATGGGATATAACTTCATTTTCACGGTAAGCTTTCTTTTACTTTTTCTTTTAAAAACAGTGGTGTCTGAGGGTAAATACTATGTTTATATTAAACCAAGAAATTTCACTTTAAAAGTTAAAAATTAAGGAAGAATAATTATAATTTAACTATGGTTAAGTGAGAAATATTTGTATAAAAGACAAATGTATTACATTTATTATCAAGCCCAAATAAGTTATTTGCGATATCGATATCATGGCATGTTTGTATGCATCTTTACTATTTTATCAAGTAGCTGCTGTCTACTATCAGAATTAGTGTCTTTTGTCTCTGCTGAAATTTGAATTCTGATTTTTTATGGTTTCACGCACTTCATTGACCTTTAAATCATATCCTTAAGTGCAATCTTCTTATTCTTGATAACAATAATCTTTATTGGAAAAAGAAAAAAAAAGCTCTCTTTTTTATAATTCTTCTTTCATTGGTCTTTTCTCTAAAGTTTAACATCTTTTATAATTTTTCAAATGATGCCATTTGCAATTTCTATATATGTTGTTGGATTTATTTTTTTAAAAATTTAAAAAACGGGTTTCTTTTTTGGGTTTTTCTGAAGTCCAACTAAATCTGGATTCACACGAGAAAATTCTACATTGGAGCTAAAGCGCTTCATAAAAAAGACAACTCTATACATAGAACTCGAATGCGAAACTTATAGTTAAGAATACATGAGTGCTTACCATTCTACCACGATTCTTATTAGTAAAACTCGATTTAATTAGCGGATGATAAAACATTCTTGATTGACCATTAAGATTAAGAAATGGAGACCAATGGACTAATCAATGTAGAAAAAGAACTTGATGGACATGGATATAATGGTCATTTTTATCGCGTTTGATAGAGCATTATAAGTTATAATCAATTAAGTGGTGAACCAAGTAAAAAATTTGAGACTTTAGGGGGTTTTACATTTTTTTTTTTACTTATTTTCATATCATATTGTTTTTTTCTCTCTAGTTACATCTTTATGATTTTACAATTTGTGACCACCTTAATAATTTCTTTTTAATTTTTGAATTTTTTAGGATGCAGATATATTATGGTTTCGAAGACCATTTGCACATTTTTATTCACATGCAGATTTTCAAATTGCTTGTGATCATTACGTCCACAACTCATTCAATTTAAAGAACGCGCCAAATGGAGGGTACAAATACGTGAAATCCAATAATCGAACGATACAATTCTACAAATTTTGGTACGATTCAAGGAAGATTTATCCAGAAAAACACGATCAAGACGTACTCAACATAATCAAATTTCATCCATTTCTCAAGAAAATTAAACTAAAAATAATGTTTTTGGACACAGCTTATTTTGGAGGATTTTGTGAACCTAGCAAAGATGTTAATTTAGTTTGCACAATGCATGCAAATTGTTGTGTAGGTCTTGGTAACAAAATACATGACCTAAAAATGGTCATTAATGATTGGAAAAGTTATATGGCTTTGCCAAATGGTGAAAGGATATTTAAAAAACATACTTGGACTGTTCCAAGAATATGTGGGCTAAAATTCATAAAAAATCACTTTTCTTCACATGTAATTGAAAAACAGTCATTGCATCGAGTTTCAAATTCTACAAGTAAAATTTCATAACATTCTCGTGGAGTTTTACTTGTGGAATTTAAAATTTCATAACAATGATTATTTTTTTAGTTACAGGCTCGAAAACTGATTAGCCCTCGTTATTATTATGAATATGGGTGTCAAGATGGTCATTTTCTTTTAAACATTGTTTGTTGTTTTTTCTCTTGTTCTTTTTTTTTTAAAATTCTAGATAAATCAATTTGTTTTTCTTTGATACTCATGAAAGTGTTATAATAATTCAAAATTAAATACCTCTTGTATAGTTTTTGATCTTACGATACTAGAATAAGTCAAATAGGAAACGACATTTATCTTTTTGACATGTTTAATGAAGCAGAGAGTGGACGAGATTCTGTCCGTATTTATCTTTTCTATGTTTTATTCATCAAAAAATTTTGAAAAATATTTTTCTCTAAAAAAACAAGTTCGTACTAATTATGAAAATAATTTTCCTGATTGAAATAAGAAAACAAGTTTCATAAGTGGAATTTCATGATGATTGTCTCCTCTCTACCGTAACAGCCTAACCCCTCAGCCCCACCTCACCCACCTTCGAACCTCTACCACTACTAGAAAATTGCCTAACACCGTCTAGAAATATCGACCGAAATCAGTCAGAAACTGAAAAAATCGACCGAATTTCTATCGATTTTAATTCGTCGAAATTAGGTTGGTCGATAATAAATAGTGACCGGAGACTGTTGCTATTTTCACCGATTTCGGTCGGTCAATAAAATTTCACAAGCGACCAAAAAAGAAAAAATTTGCCGAAAAACCGACCGAAGTCAGTCGGTATTTTAATTATGCAATTAAAAAATGCACTGTCTGAGAATCGAACGGGGGTCTGTACTATAGAAGAATACTATTCTATCACTAAACTATTGGTACATTTTGATTTAAAACTATCTTTTATTTTATTTATACCCTTCACCTACCTCCCACCATCGGCCTCCACCTCCATCCGCAATCTAGTTAAAGATGAAATATCATATATCCATTTCATCACTACCTTTAATGGTACTTGTTATGTTTCTATATTCGAATTGAAATTTTTGAAATGCTAAACATAAATGAAGAAAAAGACGAAGAATAATAAATTCGAGCCCACCAATTCCACATTGTGTTCTTAAAGAACTTAATTCCCTTCTAGCATCAGATGTTTAAGATTATTTTCTTTCAAAAAGAATGATTTAACCTTATTGATATAGCGATACTTCAAATAGCAGTGACCAGCAAACAGAAATGACGGTAGAAATCCACACTTACTTGTATTTGAAAGTAATGCCGAGAAAGAGGTGAGTTCAACAAATCCTTTTTGTGGTTGTTTACAAAAATGACCCTAACAATAGTTGTTTCTGAAAAACTAGCGGGAAATACAGTGAGGGAAAAGTTAAATTACCTTTACGAAAAGGCTAAACCTTAATATAATCTATCCTTAGTTTCAATTTAGATAAGACACTTTCCTTATTATTCCGTTTAAAAAAGAATAACACATCTTTACAATTAAAAATATTTCAACTTTAAACTCTCAATTTTACCCATTTACCTTTAATGAGAAGCTTTTATAACCATACAAATGTCATGGTCCCAAAGATTTTATTCCATAAACTTTTAAGTCCAATAATTTCTGAAGTCTTTTTTTTTTTAAACTCTGTGCCGAGTCAAACTACCTCATCTAAATTGAAACGGAGGGAGTATTTATATCAATAAATAAACTTATATTTATGGTCCAACAAATCAATCAATCAATTATTTAACCAAATCTAAATCTGAAACCGAGCGAGCGAGCGAGCGACGGCCAAAGCTTGCCTTCTTCTAACCTATATAAGAGCTAGAAGAAGTGTTTTTCTGTATAAGCGCATGATTTTTCCTCTCTTTTCTCTAAGGAGCGACAAAATTTATTTTTTTATGGCCAAACACCGATTTCGAAAAAAGTAAAAAAAAAATATTCTTTTATGGCCAACACATATCTTTATTTTAGTGTGCACAATGCATGCAAATTGTTGTACAGGTCTTGGTAGTAAAATGCATGACTTAAAAATGGAGTCCGGAACCAAAATGTGGTTCTTTTAGACTCAAAAAATAAAAATATGTGGAAAAAAAATATAGTGACCAAAATATATATGGCGTTTTTTTGAAAGACGCTATACTTTAACGGCCGTTTGGCCAGTTAAGTATAGCGTCTTTTAAAAAGACGCTATATTTGTATTAATTTAAGCGGGAAACTATAGCGTCTTTTGTTGACACATTATATATATAGTGTATATATATATATATACACGTCTTCTTCCTTCCCCAAAACAGAAGACCCGTCT